>NC_048219.1:5580357-5591663 GCF_002007445.2 Ailuropoda melanoleuca | reverse complement strand
GGAGGGAGACAGATAGACGGATGACAACCTCAGCCCAGGGGCCTGCAGACAGTGCCAGCTTCTTAACTCTGCTAACCTCTGGAGCCCAGGGCCTTTGCACAGGTAATTCCACCTCAAACACTTTTCCTCCTGTCACTTGATAAACTTCTGCTCCTCCTCCAAAGTCTCAGCTTAAATCCCTGCCTCCGGGAAGCCTTCCCTGAACCCCCACTTACAGTCTTGTGCCACCTGGGACCTTGCCCCGTGGGACGTCTGCCTTCTGCACATGCCACTCCCCAAGGACAGGGACCACTTCTGACAAGACTCCCAGCACGCAGCCCATGGGCTTGGTGTGGGGGTGCCAGGCGTGTTTGTGGATGGGCTGGATGAGGGCAGGGGCACGGTCTTACTCGTCTTTGTACCCGCGGTCAGACACCCCAGATCTTTGTATGTGGCAGGTCTTGGGTGAATCTTCTGGAAAAGTGAGTGCATGGCCAGCCTCTGGCACCATTTCTCTCACTTGTGTGCAACACTTCACGGAGCACAGGCACTTTTACCCCATTTTCACAACTCTGGGAGGTAAGTATGTTACCCCTCTTTCACTGTCGAGAAAACTAAGGTTCAAGGAGGGGAAGTCACTTGGCCCAGGTCTCCACACTGAAAATGACAGAGAGGGGCCCTTTCTGCTGTGAACAGCAGCTTCTTCTGAACTCGGCGCAGAACTCCCGCAAGCTCTTACCCCACACCCCTGCCCTGTGTAGTCCCCAAGCCCCCCCCCATGCTCCAACAGGACAGTCCTGTTGATCTCAGAGCCCCCTGCACCCCACGAGCTGGGATGTCTCCCCCCATTCTCTCAGCCCCATAGGGTCTCCCTCACCTCAGCAGGACTGGTCATCCAGGGCCCCCCACAGCAGAATTGAGTGCACCAGCTTGTTCTTGGCCCTGGCTTGGTCGAAAGCCTCGGTGAATGGCAGATAGGTGACCTGGGGCCAAGGGAGACAGAGGGAATCCACTGTGTGCAGCTAGGGTCCTATTCAGGGGCTGTGTATGATGTGTGTGTATGTGTGTGTGTAGTGTGAGTGTGTAAGTGTGTGTGTGTGTGTGTGTGTGTGTGTGTGTGTGTGTGTGAGAAAGGGTTTTGCTGGGCCAGGGGAGGCCTCCTGCCAAGGTCTGAACGGCAAAAGAGAGGCCCCACTGGTACGGGCCGGGCCAGGCAGGGAGGTGGCCTCAGCAGCAAGCCCATCCCCAGCCTGGAATCAAGTGCCCCCCTGCTAAGCCACTGTTCCCCCAGCCCTGGCCAGCTCCCGTCCAGCCCCACCTTCTTGAAGGGGTACATGGCCACCTCCAGGCGCCGGGCAGCCTCCTCCCAGCTCAGCTCCTGCTGCCACTTGATCTCCTCAAACACAAACTGGAGGGGCTCCCCCGAGGGTGGGCGGCTGTCGATCATGTTGCCGTCCTCATCCAGGATCATGGAGGGCACCGATGGGCCCAGGGCCTCCAGCTCCATCTGGGCCAGAGGGCCGTGGGGAATGACATCAGTGAGGGTGTCTCAGAGATGGGCAAGAATCCTTAAGAGACCCTCAAAGATACCCCACTCATGGCAAAGGTGGAGGAACTGAGGCCCAGGGAAGGGCAGGGCCGAGTTGGGGCTCCTTCCACCGCGTGAAGCCATCTGAGGGCCGATGGCAGCTGTTGGGTTTTCTGTGCAGGATCAGGTGGTTTCCCAGAATCCTGCTTTGGGGACGGTTGGCCTCAGCGCCCCCAGGAGCTCTGTTCTTCACCTGGACTGCCTGAGGCTTGTAGCCCCGCAGACCTGGGTCAGGACCGCTAGTGTGCTCACCTGGGGGATGTAGCCAATGTCCACCTCCATGTTGCTGCTCTCACTGGCCCCATACAGCCACTCCATGTCCACATTCAGAGACCTGGCGACAGGGAGAGGGGGGCCAGGGACGAACACCCCCATCACCAAGGCCCATGTCAAACTTTCACTGAGCGCGCACAACCCTCCCCATTTTACAGATGAGAACACCGAGGCTTGGCAAGGTGAACCCAAGGTCTTAGCGCCACTGGGATTCTGACCGCAGAGCCTGGGCCCTCTTCTGTCCTTGGGTGGCCTCTTCAGAAGGCACTACAACCACACCAGGCTCGCCTGGCCCAGCCCCTTACAGTTCACAGAGGGCTTTCACATCCGTGTCTCATATGCTGCCCAAGGCTCTTTGAGGTGGAAAGATCGTCAGTGCCTCCCTCAGGACACAGAGAGGGGCAGGAGTGAAGGCCTGGCACCGTTGTCCCTGAGCTGGCCTCCCCAGCTCCCTCTCAGGCAGGAAGTCTGGCCCCACCACATGCCATCTGCAGATCGGCCACATGAGGGAGCCCCAGGACCGACAACTAACCACCGGGGGGTTGGGGAGCAGGGTGCCTGAGGAGGTGGGCGGACCCGTGGCCTGGTCCTGGGGCTGGTCATTTGCCCCTGCCCTGTTTCATCCAATCCAGGACCCCCACCTCCAACCCTGGGGTGGAGGCAGATGTGCTCCGGGCTGAGCCTGTGCAGTCCAGGAAGGGAGGGGGGCTTGCTTGCTGAGGGGAGGGAGAGGAAACCACTCCTGCTCCTGGGGGCAACTTTCTCTTCCCAGGCTCTCCCAACCATCCCTTCACCCAGGAGCCATCCTCCCATCTAACAGATGAGGAAACAGGCCCAGAGATGGCCAGGGCCTTGCCCACAGCCATGCAGCCCACGGTGCCACAGGGGAGACTTAACTATGGGGCTCCCGGCTCCCAGCCAAGGTCTTGTCCCTGTCCTGTGTCACTCAGACCCACTAAGCAGCCACTTGCTATCAGGGAGGAATCTGGAAAGACTTGAAGCTGGCCCTCTGGTCCCATGCTCCCTGATAAGAGGCTGACCCTAAGCAGGCTGGGCATGCAAGTGGGCGGCTGGCGTGGAGCCCTCCCGAAGGGCCCCTTCCCTCCACCCCCAGGGCCTGTGGTAGCAACTGCCGGCAGCGGAGGGACTGCCCCCAGGACTACATGTGTTGCTCCCTTTGCTTGGCTAAACCCTCCTCACCCTACCCCCTGCCCTACCCAGGTCTCTGCTTCCGTCTCTTCCTCTAAGAAGGCTTGCTGGACTCAGGCCAGCCAGGTCCCTGCCCAGCTGCCAGCACTAGGGTGCCACGCTCAGGCTGTGGTCATGGGTCTCTGGGAGGTCTGTCAGAAATATGGGGGTGTCAGGCTCCAGCTTTGGGGAGGGTCTGCTGCACTGGGTCCCAGGCGCAGAGCTGGCAGTCCAGGCCAACTGGGACATGGTTGCCGGATGATGGAATGACCCACCTCCACTCATGTCAAGCTGCCTCCTGGGTCAGCTCCAGACCCCTTCGAAGAGAAGTGGCTCCGGGAAGCGAAGAAGGGGCAGAGACGGAGGGGGCCTCTGGGCCCCTGCACTTGAGCTCCAGGAGCTGGGGGGTGGAGTGGGGCAAACTACAGTGGGATGCAGGGCTGGGCCGGGGTCAAGACTCCCACCTGTGGTTGGGCACGAAGAGGCGGAAGTCTCGGATGTGAGTGGCATCTTTGGAGAGGATGATGTGGCCGGTGAACTGGCCAGGTGAGAACCAGAAGGGGAAGTCAGGCGGCTCGCTGAGCTGGAACTCGGCGTGGATCCTGGGGGGAAAGCAGCCCGGCTGGGAGCAGCCCCTGCTGAGCCACGGCCCACCCTGCTGCTTCTGTGCCAAAGCTGGGGAGCCCTTGGCCAGACTCTCGTGGGGAGGACAGGGCTGGGCAGGGGATGAAGGAGAATGTGCGGGGCAGGGAGAAGCCCCGAGACCCTCCAAGCGCTGCCCATCCTCGGGGCCCGGTTCACACACGGCCTTCTCCGCAGGCCTTGCCTCCAGCCTTCCGCGTGCGCTCGTGTGTGTGTGTGTGTGTGTGTGTGTGTGTGCGCGCGCGCGCGTGCGCGCGCGCTGAGATCACAGCTCCCACACGCCCCTTTCTGGGTGGGTAACGATCACAGCCTCCAGCCCCACGCCCAGCATGCTCCCCCTTTCCCTTGCTCCCAGGAGGGGGTCACCGCCACCCCCGTCCACAGGCGAGGAAACAGAGGCCCAGAGAGCCAACACGGCTTGCCCGAGCCCAGAGGGTGGTACTGGGGGCTTCCAGGCAGGCCCCGCCCTCCCGCTGCCGTGCCCTCCCATGCTCCCCTGGGCCCCTGGAGCGGCTGAGGGGCCTGGGGGCTGTCGAGGGCTACGCACCGGAACATCACGGTGTAGTAGAAGTCGCTGATGGCCGTCAGGCAGGCGACGGCCCCCTGAGGGGCAAAGCGCGTCTTCACAAAGGGCCGCGGGTGGAACATGCTCAGGAGCCGATGGATGATGACCTGCGGGGGGCAGTGAAGACCCGGGCTGCGGCCTGGTCTGCGAGGTAAGCGTCTGTTCCAGGCCTGCAGGCNTCTGTCCCAGGCCTGCGGGCGGGGGGAGGGGGGGTGCCTGGGGGGGCTGGGGGTCCAGGTGCAGAGCAGACGCAGAAGGGACCATGCATGCCTGGGCGGGGGCTGGGGCTGGGGCTGGGGTGGAAGGCCCAGTGCTCACTGTGGGCGGCCCTCACCTCTTTGCCCTTGGGCGGTGGGGGGTAGAAGCGGTTGTTGGACAGATAGCCGGTGAAGACGCTCAGCTCACCGGGGATGATCCACCAGGGCTCCCCCAGCTCCACCTGGCCCCGAGGGGGAAGGAAGGGCCGGAAGTGGCGGGCGGCAAACACTGCACTCGGCAAGGCGGCGGTTGTCCAGTTGCGGAGGCCGGACAGGGCCAGGCGAGAGACCTGGGGCGGGGGAAAGCCGGGACTCTAGGGTGCTGAGAACCACGATGTGGGGGTCCCTGTTCCACGTATGGCTGGAGGTCTCTCTTGAGCCCTGACCCAGCCCTCGAGCAAAGGGAGCAGCAGGACCCAGGGGGTGCTTTGGTCCTGGTGAGGGCCACAGGCTTGGCACTATCTTGCCAGAGCCGAGGCCCACCTCACCTCCCCGGCCCCCAGCAGCACCCCCCTGGCCCGCTCAGGCGCAGCCCAGGCCAGAGCTGGCAGGGCCAGCTAGGGGAGCTTTGTGCAGGGGTTCTGACGGCCTCTTCCCTCCCTCGTCAAGCAAGTCACACGGTTCCAGGCCTCACAGGCACATGGTCCTGCCTCCCTCCGCGGTGCCAGCTGGCAACCCTGAGTGCCACCCCCTCCACCAGCCTTGCCTTCTCCCCAACCTTCTTCTCGCCAAGTATCCTCCTGGGGCTAATGTCCCACGGAAGGGGCTGAGACTTTGGAGAGAAGTCTGAGGAGGAAGGTGGTCACCGCCTTTTGGGGGAACTCTCTGGGTAAAGAGCAGGATGGGACCACAGAGAAGGGGAAGGAAGGTCACTCCCAGAGAGTGCCCCCTTCTAGAGTTGCCCCCTTCCAGAGTCATCCGTACCACACTGGGCAGCACCTGGCATGCCCGGCATCCCTCAGCTGTTCCCTGTAAGCAAGGCACCATCTCTGCCAGGTGAAATGACACGTGGGACAGATGGGGGTCAGACCTCGCGGCCCGTCTGCACATCTGGAGCACTGAGGTGGGACCCCGGGGCATGGCCTCTGGTAAAAGCTGCCCCTCCGCCAGCCCCTCCCTGTCCCGCCCGAGCCTGGCCCTTCGGGGGCTCTCCGCCACCAGGGAGCTGCTAGGTCTTTGATGGCATCGGGTTCCCTCTCCCTTCCCCGCCTCCACGGTGGTGGGGGGCCAGGCTCACGGGGAGGAGGGAGGTTCTCGGAGCTACCCCCCAAGAAGACTGAGCCAGTGGGTTCTCTAAGCAGGGCTGGCCACCCCTGCAGGGGAGCTGCCCGCGAAGGGGGGCTGTGCTCTGTGGGGCGCGGCCCCTGCCCCATCCTCCCCTCTAAGTGCAGCTGTGCCCTGGCACCCCGCCAGTCCCGCCCTGCTCTCACTGCTCTGTGGGGGACTCATCTATTCGGACAACTTCAACCACCAACTGTCCCTGCCAACCTTCCCTCCCCAGATCTTCTGTGGGAGGCCAAACCTGTGTTTCCAACCTCGCTTACTGGACTGTTCCCCTAGACATCCCCAGGCGCCTCGACTTCACTGTGTCCAGACTGACCTCATTCGCTCCCCATCAGACCCATTCCCTCCTCTGGTCCTCATGGGGCAAATGGCCCACCCTGCACTTGGTCACCATCCAGAAGCCTGAGTACCCCCTCTCCCCTCCCCCACTTTCCATTAGTAGCCATGCCCTGTCTTCCTTCCCTTCCCAGCATCTTCTAGGCTGTCCTTCCTCTCCAGCACCACTGCCTCCCCCGCCTTCCTCCTCCCTCCTGAGAACTGGTCTTCTTGTCTCCCATTTCTCCCCAGCCTGCCAGCATCTGCCGAGGGAACCCTCCCATTTCAAAATCTGCTAAGGTAATTTGCTGCCGCAGATTGAAGGCCAAAGTCAAGCGACCGAGGCCCTCTGCAGTCTGGCGACTTCTCTCCCAGCCCCACTGACCGGGATGCCCCTGCCTGTGTCCCACGTACTCTGGGTCCAGCCGCACCAGCTCTCTGTCCACAGGCGACTGGCCTGGCACCTCCTGCCCTCAGACCTTTGTTCGTGCTGAGGTGGCATTTCAGGGGAGACGGAAAGGCCAAGTAGGTGTGGGTTGGGCAAGAGGAAAAGTTGCTCCTGGCAGAGGGGAGAGCATCCGAGAAGGCTCAAGGCTGGAAGAAAGCCTGGACATCTGGAGTGGCTGGAACAGAGTGAGCTGGGGATGGGTGGGGAAGGCAGGCAGGGTGTGGGCTGCCTCAGGGCCAGGATGGGCTTGAAACCTTGGCCACGGGGGCCTCGGGGCAGGGCAGGGCTGACCCCTGCTGGGGGCTGAGCCTCAGGTCTAGTCCGGCAGAGTTCAGCCGAGCACCTGTCAGGTGCCAGGGGCCTGAGGAAGCACAGAGGCCTCTCCCTCAAGAAACTCACAGCCTGGGGGGCAGGTGGGGGGGGAGACCCACTTGCAGAAAGTAATGAGCCCACATGAGGCGCCTGCCTCAACACTGGCTCCAGTCCCCAAGCTGCCTCCTCGGACCAGGTCCTTCCGCCCCTGCCTCCCCTGGCTCAGCCCCCTCCTCTGGCAGTCTCAGCAGATGGCACTGCCTCCAGGAAGCCAGTCCAGATCCCATCTGGGTTAGGGGCTCATGCTTATCCCTCCTGCACCAGACTGTCCTAAACAACAGGGTCGGCATCACACCCACTGCTGGACCCCTCAGGGCCTGGCACACTGGGGGCACAGAGGCTAGCTAATAAAGGAAGGAAGGAAAGAGGGAAAGAGAAACAGAGCACAGACCTCTTCTCGGTAGGTGAGTGAGCGCGGATGATCCTGTGTCTGTGGTCCCACCTGTGGGCGGTCTCCACTGCCCCCCACTCACACTCACCCCCAGGAACCCATCTTTGCTCTTGGTCATGGACTCCGGGATTAGAGGCTGGAATCGGGCTTCTATGGTGAGCGTCTCCTCACTGGGGTCAAGGGGCAGCTCCTCCTCCTCGTAGCTGGCCGCAGGAGTTGACCCTATGAGACACGGTTGCTGAAGAGGGGCCCTGCCCTCCCGCTGCAGGGCCTCTCTTCTCTGGGGAAGTCCACTCCCCCCATCACTGGAAGGTGATTAATGGGAGCCAGGCTTAGAGCTGGAGTAATAGTTGACAATTACCAAAGCAACAACCAATAAGTATCACATTTTAGTTTCACAGTAGTCCTGAGAGACAGAGAATAACATCATTACCAATTCCATTTTACACATGAGAAAGTGGAGGCTCAGAGAGGTGAAGTCACTTCCTGAAGGTCACACAGCTAGGTAGTGGGGAGTCAGGATTCAAACCCTGGCTTGTTTTACTCTAAACCCACAATCAACCATGACGGTCTTCTGAGGGCACTGTGACCTCAGACTCTGTTTCCTTAAAGGCTCAGGAACCAGATGACCTGGGTTCAAACTCCGCCCCTTACCCCTGTGTGCTTTGGCCAGTGGCTTGTTATAAGGATTGGATGAGAGAATCCACGTAGTGTCAGCACCTGGTCTGGTACAGAGCGAACCTGTAATACACTCCAGCTGTATTACTACTACCGGAGCACTTGGGGTCGGGGAGCCACAGAGCTAGGGCTCAAACCAAGTTCTTCTGACCCCACCCTGTGCTCTTTCCACCAGGCCAGGCTGGCTGGTTGGCCTGCTTCCCTTTGTTCTATGAACTGAGTCTGAGATGAACTTGGTGCTGGGCCCACCAAAGGCAGCGTCCGGGCGGGCGGCTGCCTGTCCCAGCGGCTGGGGTCCCGGCACCAAAGAGAAGCTGCTGCCCGGGGCACAGACAAGAGAACGCTCAGGCTGGGCCTCATCAGCCCAGCTCCAGGCTGAGGTCAGTTCCCTTTCCGGGATGATTTGGGGCAAATCACTCAGCCCCTCCGGTTTTCCCACATGGGCAGTCGAGGCCATGCTGCCCTGCGTGAGCCTGTCCTGGGGGCCTCGTGAAGAAATGAACGCTCGTCAGAGGGCCACTGAGAAGAACAAAGGAAAGCGAGGAACAGAACCATCTTTGACACCATCTTTGGTGTCATGAAGCCCTGAGATAAGATTGCAACGCCCTCAAGATCGCCAGTTTGGAAGAGAGGAGACCAGCTTCTCCCTGATTCTCTGGGTGGTCCTGTCTCCCCATCTGTGTAAGGAGGGGCTGGAGTGGCAGTGGCTGAGCTTGAGTTCTCGGGTCTCTTCCTGCTGGAGGTATGCCCAGTCTGAGACCTTTCAAGTGTGGACCGAGTCATGATGAAGGCTGAGGGAGAAATGAAGCCAATTTCCAAAGCGGTGACTGACGTAAGGGAGGGGGGCCTTAGACGCCTCTGAGGGGGAAGGCTTGTCACTGCTTGTCACAGCTGCTGTCCCCGGGCAGGTTCAGGGGACAGAGATGATGCTTGGCATCTGCTGGCGAACTGACTGACAGGCCAGCTGGGAGCACTGAGAGCGATTCTTAAACAGGAATCATCAGAATCGTTTGGGACGCCTTTCTAAACTGCAAATGCCCAGAACCCTCCTCAAACCTACTGAGCCAGAATTCTCAGGGGCTGGAATCAGGAAGCTGCCCTTTTAACCCGCACACCCCGGCAGCTTCCGAGGCAAAGCCCTGTTCTGAAGAATCACAGTTATTTCTGCATTTGTAAGCTGGTGTAGCAAGACTTTCCAAAGAGCAATCTGGAAACCTCAGAGGAAGGGAACAGTTAGAATGTGCGAGCTTATTCGTCTGCCTTGCTTTTTCAAGGATTTTACTCTTATCACAGATAATTATTAATACCGATGTCCAGCATGGTTTTCATCAAAAGTTTTATTTCCTGACTTACAAGTAACTCATTATAGACTTCGTAAAACTTTTAAGGTATAAAGAAAATTAAACACACTCATAACTCCACCAACTAGACAGATTGCTTCTGTTTCCTGCATAGATTTGATGTTTTGGGTTTTGTTTTAGTTTATGTTTTCTTTTCCCAAAACTTGGTCCAGTTTTGTACTCCTAGCAGCCTAGGTGGTAAGGGAGGGAGAAAAAGATTTATGTGAAAAAAATTAACAGTGCCCTCATGCCCAGCAAGCTTGTCCAACACGCCATGATGAGGGAACTCACTCTCTCTGTCCACAAAAAAGGACCAGGAGGTGGCTGGGTGGATGTTCTGCGAAGTGTCTGCAGAAGAAGAGGTCAAAGCCAAACCACACGAGGCTGACCTGTTTACCTGTTTACCTGCCCATCTGCCTCCCACAGAACTGAATGCCACTGAGAGACACTGGCCACACCTGCTCCAGCAAATGCGCATTTTCCATCCGACCCCCCTCCTCTGGCAGGGACTGTGCTCACCGGGCCAGCAGGTGGCCGATCTACCTGACCCCGCCTGAGACACGCAAGGCCTGTCCCTGGGCAGCGGGCATCTCTTCCTTGCCTTTCCCATCTATTGACCTTCTTACACCCGGCAATTTGGATAACAAGATCCCAAGGTCAAGAGATGTCACAAGAAGTTGGACAGAAATGGACACAGAGGTTGGGGTGCTGGTGAGACCGCGAGAGAAGCATTTAATCATTCATTAGAATATTTTTTTTATAAAAAAAAAATCACGGATTACAACTGGGTAAAAATGGATCGCCAGGACAGGCTAGGAATCTGACAGCATCTAAGCAAATAAGTAGTAATACTGGTAAGAGCCCGTGTCTACAGAATAGCGACTGTGTACTGGTCACTCGGCAGATAATCTCTCTACTCCTCACACCTGTGGCCCCGGTTCCCATCCTGGCTCTGCACCTCGCTGGGCCTCAGTCTCCCAAACTATTAACCGGAGAATGATGACAACGGCTGTTTCACAGGACACGGTGAAGATTAAAGAGATAACTCATGTGAAGGCCTTCAAATCACGTCTAGAAGCGGTGAGGGAGTGTTAACTAGTATTTACACCTGAGAATGGGCTCGGGCGGTGCCAGGACAGCTCCCAACCCGCCAGCTGGAAAGGGTCAGAGCAGAGAGGACCCCAGGGCTGCAGGATCCCTCGTGTCCCTCTCCCGGTGGCCCTCCCGCTCAGGGCAGGCACAGTGGCCAAGATGCTGAGGGCCATGACTCGGGTGCCCCTGTCCCCAGCCTCGCCTGGTACCTGTCAGCTTCTCAGCAATGGGCTTGAACTCCTCGGGGCTGATGTACATATCCCGGTCTGTGTCCAAGGAGGAAAAGAGAAAGAGGCCTTCTGTCCCCAGGGCCTTCAACGCCGACTCCTGCTGGGGAGGAAGGGGCTCCACTGAGCACCATTTGGATACCCAGCTGGGGTCCCAAACAGGTGGAGGGTGCAGCTCCCAGCACCATCTTCCTGGGTTCTCACAACATTTCCCAATCCACCCAATCCAGACCTCACCTCTGCACCATCCCAGAGCCCCAGTCCCCACCAGTCTCTGCTGGGCCCTGCTTCACTCCGGGCCTTCATCCACTAGCCACTATGCCTAAGGCTGTCCTAGTCTCCTTCTACCTGGTCCTGTCCCCATGTCACATTCTTCCACCAGTGTCCTCTCCTGTCCCCCCAGCACTGTCCTAGCACCCCCCGGGGCACCACCAGACTCTCCCCACCAGACTCTCCCCGTCCCAGCTTCACTCGCACTGTCCGAGTCACCGCTGGGGACCGCCCCTCCGGTCTGTCCCAGGCGCTGCCTCACACTGGGCCAATGTCCTGGCCTCCCTGCACAGTCCTCCCAAGTCGTCTCGACCCGCCACCCCTACCCTTACCCTCCCTTTCATGCCACCCTCCCCGGCCCACCGGTCCCCACCTTCCATCCCGCCCCTACCCCCAC
>NC_048219.1:5495384-5580141 GCF_002007445.2 Ailuropoda melanoleuca | reverse complement strand
GGCCTCCGGCCGTGGGGCGGGCGCGGGGTGCAGGGTCGGCGGCGTCAGGGGCCGCGCAGGGAGTCAGTGCGGGGCCGGGGCTTCCCGCCGCCCGCCTCCCGGCCCGGCCTGCACGTCGGCTCCGAAAATGAAAGCGGGGCCTGGGCATCGCGTCCTGCCCGGCGGAGGCCTGGGGGGCGGCGGCCGGCCGGCGGGAGAGGGGGGCGTCCGCACCCCCGAAGCTTGCCGGGGAGGGGTCTCCGGACCACCAGGCTTCGTGACCCCTCTGTTGGCAGATGGGAGGGAGGCTGGGGGGGGGCACCCCACCCTCCACCCTTATCCCACCTGCTTTCTAAACCGTCTTCAGTCGTCGAGAAGAATAAAAACCTACAAACTCCATTCCCTTAGGGTCCCCCTGGAAGGCCACCTCCGCACAGTGGCCGGGGGCGGGGCAGCTACCTGCACAAGGCCACACCAGGTGCTGCGGCCCTGAAACCCTCACCTGCGGGGGCAGAACGTCCGCACCTGTAAGGGGGAGTCAGAAGAGGCCTTTCCTGTGGGTGGTGGTGAGGAAGAAACACCCGCGTCGGTGGGGCTGGCAGCCTCTTGGCGTGGGCAGGCCGGACGGTGACTTACCAGCTACCCTCTCCTCTGCTGGACATGGCATGGCCACAGGAGCGATTTTTCTAGAGAACAACTCTTGGCATGCCTGGGGGAGGACCTTGGGAATGGGGGTGGGTGGAGTTTGAGGAAATACTTTTGGATCTGTCAATACTTTTGGTTCCTGTCTCAGAAGCCTTGGTTCCACTGGGGCCCTCTTCCATCTTTTTAAGGTCTCCAGGAGCCGGAGGATGGCTCTCTCTTTCCCAGGAGAGGGCAGCAACCACCCGAGCCTCTAGACAAGAACCCTGGCCCCAGGGGAGCTGCAGCACCACCCTTGGACATCACTGCCAACCCTGGTCCATGTGCACCTGTCAGGTCCCAGATGTTGGAGGGGCCACTATGTGCTGGACTTGGTGTTGTGTGCTTTATGCTCTTACTTGTTCTCAAGCAACCCAGAGGGGAGGATGGTTTGCCCCCCCCAGGTCCATCTGAGTCCGAATCTCATGCCCTGCGGCCTCCCAGGGGATAGCCCAGCCGAACGATTGGGGGTGGGACTTACTTCTACCACCACTCCTGTTCTTCATGGATAACCAACCATGACAGCACCCTGCGGGCAGGGCCCCAGCTTCCCAGAGCCCACACAGGACCTGACACATGGTAGACATTCGAATGTCTTTTGGATGAATGACTGTCAGGGACTGAGACTTGGGGGCTCTGGACCTAGCTTTTACCCAGTGCTTTGGCCCCAAAGCCTCAGGGGAACCCGCGGAGGGCCTGACATCTGCTGTTGGCTTCTGAAGGCTTCCGACTGTGCTACTTCCAACTCATTACCGCTAATGTTCGGGGACACCCTGCATACGACAGATGCTATTAGAAAACCAAATTCTGCTCTATCAGGAAGCAAAGCTAACAGAGCACAAAGCAGGTTAGGAAGGGAAGATTGATGAGCTAAGGCCCCTGGAAAATAAATGAGGGAAGTTTTCTTTGCCAGAATACTTTTATTTATTACACTCAGTTCTTGTTAAAGACGCAGATACCCCACTGATCTCTGTGGTCCAGGGCTAGGGAGATGGGCTGCTGGGATTGGGAGGGCGCTGGACGATGGGTGGGTTTACAGGACTTGACTTAGGTCAGTGAGCCTCTGGGAAAAGGATCCACGTTGGGACCCAGCTCTGGGAAGACAGCTCTGGGCTTTGGCAATGGAGCCGGACTAGGTGTCCCACTGGTGGCACCCTTCCCAGGAGGCTTGACTCCAAACCAAGGACCTGGGCAAGGCCCGGCCTTGAGAGATTGGGCCGGGAGGGTCGCTCTGCTCAGCGGTGGTGCTGCAGGGGCCTTTTGGCACCTGGTCTTTGACCCCTGAGTGGGCAAGGGTGGTATTTGGGAGTAGCGGCAAACGGAAATTACATCCAAGTAAGTGACATGCTAGCCATGTCCTTGAGGGGCTCCCGGGTGAGCAGGGAAATTATTCTTAACACCCGTTCAACACGTGTTTATGGAGGGTCTTCTGTGCTTGGGCATCGGGGATCCATCAGAGAAGAAAAATGGAATCTGCTCTTCTAGGCAAGTCAGTGGGTATTCTGACCGCCCCCCCTTCCCTGGAGGTAAGTGATCTGAGAGAGGGATGTATGCAGAGGAGCGTTCCTGTGACTGTCAGGAGGGGCCAGAAGAGGCTTCACAGAGTGGAAGTCCAGCCAGGCCTGAGTTCAGGGGGTCGCCAGTCAGAGCACCAGGGGGAAGATCATTCCAGGGGCAGGAAGAGCAGAAGCAAAGGCCTGACAGCACGAACATCAATGGCATGCCTCTGGCACGATGAGGATTTGAGCAGGGGGACCACGAGGGAGTGTGAAGGGAGAGGGGGCAGGAGAGACAGGCTGGGGCTCCGAGCAACTTGTGAAAAGCTTGGACTTTATGCTCGAGACAACAGAGTCATGGGAAGAGCGGGTCATTCAGCCTCGGAGGCTCCCTTCAGACTAGGGAGGGAGGGTCCTTCCCCTCCGTGCTGGGTCCACAGCGGGCATCGGTGCGGACAGCCCGGGCGCTCGGGCCAGGCTCTGGAAGAGGAGGCAGGGCTGGGGTCACTGCCTCACACCCTGGCCTGTTACCTCCCTCCCTCCCTCTCTCCCTCTCTCTCTCACGCACACCTGCCTGGCCTCCAGCAGCATCCTCTCCTCCGCTTGCTGTCTGCTGCTCTCCAGGAAGAAGGTCAGATCAGGGGTTTCAACGCCAGCTCTAGGAGGAGAATGAGCTGGGGTGCCAGGAGGAGGAAAGCCATCTGGGGTGGGGTTTCGTGCTTCTCCTCTAACTCTAGGTGCTGGGACAGGCAGAGGGGTTATTTGCTCTAAACCCAACCCCTGACCTGTTGCCGGCCAATCACAGGACCAGCATTTGGGAGCAAAATGCCACTTGGGAGAGGGGAGGCTTTGCCTGCCTGGACCACGGGGGCCTCTCAGCAAGCTCAGGCCCCACTGTGTGCCCGGAACCTGTGTAGGCTCCTGGCACACAGTAGGGAAGACGGACGAAGTACTTCCTCATTTGGAGCCAAATATTCTAGCAGGGGGAGCGGGTGATACATGCGCGAAGGTGATTTGGGATACTGGGGACTGTGAGGGCGAGACAGGCGGGGGCAGGCATTTCCAGGGCAGCCCGAACGGGAAGGAAAGAGGCCGGCTCCCGGAAAGGAAGGGAGGCCATCCCAGGCCGAGGGGCCGGAGCAGAGGCCCTGCCGAGGAAACAAACGTGGTGTGTTCAGGAAACGTGAGGCAGGCAGGGCGGGCTGTGTGGAGCAGCAGGAAGGCCTGGCGAGAGAGCCGCGGCCGGGGCCCCAAGGACGGTGTAGGCAGTTGGAAACGATGGGAAACCATCGTCGGGTTTTAAGCAGGGGAGTGACATGTCACTGTTGTTATTTTTATTATTTTTTTATTAAGCTTTTAAAAAAATTCCAGTGTAGTTACCTGATCTGTACTTTCAACAGAACTTTCTAACAGCCAAAAAGGAGAGATGACCCCACTCTCCACTGAGGAGCGGATGAACAAAACGTGGCAGATCCACGCAATGGAGATTTGGGGGCAGTAAGACGGAACGAAGCCCTGCCTCGTTCGCCAACATGGGCAAACCTCGAAAACATCACATTAAAACAAGGAAGCCAGACGCAAAGACCACGGGCGTACTGTAGGGTTCCCCTAGTGTGGCAGGTCCGGTAAGGCCAGCCTGGAGACGGAACGGAGAGTCGTGGTTGCCCGGCCCGGCAGTGGGGGTAGGGAGAGGCTGCTGATGGGCCCAAGGCTTCTTTCTGGGGTATAAATGTTCTAAAAGGTGATTATGTGATGGTTGTACAAATCTGTGAATATACTACAGAAACAGGAATTGTACACTTTCAACGGGTGAACTTTATGGCATAAAAATTATGTCCCAGTAAAGCTGAGGTTTTGTGTTTTTTTTAAGACCTTTCTGGTTTCTGGGTAGAGGACAGACTGAGGGGAGCAGGAGTAGACAGAGGGAGTGGGGACGCTGGTTCAGTCTCAGCCCAAAGGCATCGGGGCTCTGGGCCGGGAGGGTCATGCAGCCCATGTCAGGTAGACGATGGCGCCCTTCCCGAGGTGGGAAAGCCTGAGAGGCCCAGGCTGCCGTGTGGACATGACCCTGAGCTGCGGTGTGGAGCGCAGTGTCGGGGAGGGGGTATGTGCAGGAGTTTGAAGTTGTGAGCTATAGGGACCATAAACTTGAGAGTCACCAGCCAATAAATGACCCTAAAGCCACAGGATTCAATGAGATCATTGAAGGAGAGAGAAGAGGCCTTTGGTTGGCGTGGCCTCGGCGGCTGGTACGTGACCACAGATGTGGCCGTGCCTCCGAGGGCTGAGTGGCTTTGGCTGGATTCATAGGCACAGGGCTGATGCTGTGATTAGCCAGGAAATAGATGAATTGTGGGGGTCACAACAAGCTCTCGTCCTGTCCAGGCAGGGAGATTTATTTCCCGGGGTCAGGAAAGGTCCCCAGGACTCTGTCCACGTGGACAGCTTTATTCTCAGCACCATGGGCACAGGGGCCATGGGTTGGCTAGCCTGCCTGCCACCAGAGCTCTTGGTAGCGCAGGGGTCCTGGGGCCTAGTCAGGGTGGAGGACCCCTGGGCTGGAGCGAGTACTAGCTGGGCCTCCCTGGGTGGGGTTTTTTGGGGTCCTGAGCAGTGAATGCCAAATCCAGAAGAATTTTTCCTTCTTATAAAAACACCCTTCCTCCAATGCTGTTGCCCATTCGGGACGGGAGGTCGAGGCTCTCAAATGCAAAGACAGGTGAGTTTTATGCAAGCCACGAGAAATGAGCTGGGCATTCGAGGGCCTCATATGGTTAGTGTCAGGCCCAGGAAGATGGTGCTGGGCCAACAGCCCCGAGCTCTGCTCCTTGTGTCTGCTCTGAACTGTGGCCGGGGCCAAGCAGAAAACAGGGGTTGGGGTGATCGAGCTCCCGGTGTGCCTAGGACTGAGGGGTGCCGAGGCTGGGAGCTGCTTGGTTTGAAAAGCAGCAGAGTTCTGGGCAAGCTGGGAGGAGCTGGCCCCCTACCAGGGGAAGACGTGTCTCAGGGTCCCTCGAGGGGCTTACTCGTGCATGTCACCCTAAAGGGATAGAAAAGGGCTTTATGATGACCAGACAAAAAAGCATAAGAGCCCTGAGTTTACAGGACATAAGTTGTTATAAGTTGTCTCTTGTGAATTTGAAACCAAAAACTCAGTGGAATGTCTATAATCTGAAGACTAAGAGGGAATTCGAAGGCCATTTGCCTGAGATGAGTCCGTGGTGGAAGAGGGCAGCACGGGGCTCACTCTAGGCAAGGCAGGTATTGGCAGACAGCAGGAGGGAGCTCTCTGGATGCTGGGAAAGTTCTCTATCTTGATGGGGGGAGGCTACATGAATGTGTAACCGGTGAACATCCCTGGAGCCGTACACGTAAGATTAGTGACTTCTACACATGTGACTGTGTCTACACTATACTTCAGTCAAAAAGGTCTTTCAAGGGGCACCTGGGTGGCTCAGTTGGTTAAGCATCAGACTCTAGATCTTGATCTCAGGGTCGTGAGTTCAAGCCCTGCACTGGGCTCCATGCTGGGTGTGTAGCTTACTTAAAAAAAAAAAAAAGTTCTTTATTTTTATTTATTTTTTTTAAGATTTATTTGGAGGGGTGCCTGGGTGGCGCAGTCGTTAGGCATCTGCCTTCGGCTCAGGGCGTGATCCTGGCCTTCTGGGATCGAGCCCCACATCAGGCTTCTCTGCTGGGAGCCTGCTTCTTCCTCTCCCACTCCCCCTGCTTGTGTTCCCTCTCTCGCTGGCTGTCTCTATCTGCCAAATAAATAAATAAAATCTTTAAAAAATAAAAAGATTTATTTGGAGAGAGAGAGAGGGAGCAAGGGAGAGGAGCAGAGAGAGAGTCCCAAGCAGACTCCTCAGTAAGTGCGGAACCCAATTCGGGGCTCGATCCCACGACCCTGAGATCATGACCTGAGCTGAAACCAAGAGATGGAGGCTCAACCGACTGAGCCACCCAGGTGCCCCCCAAAAAAGTTCTTTTAAAAAAAGCTTCATTTGGGAGCCCCTGGGTGGCTCAGTCTGTGGAGTGACCGCTCGATCTTGGCTCAGGTCATGATCTCAGGGTTGTGGGATTGAGCCCTGCGTGGGGCTCCACTCAGCAAAGAGGGCAAGGAGTCTGCTTGTCCCTCCCCCTCCCCCTCTGCCCCACCCCCACTTGCACTTGTGCTCTCTCTCTCTCAAATGAATAAATAAATAAAATCTTTTAAAGAAAAGGTTCATTTAAAGGCTCAAGGAAAAATGGGGCTAATTTAAAACATTGGAGCCATGGAAAAATAAAAGTCAAATGAAGGAAGACACAGTGATTTTGCAGGAGGGAGGGTTTCCTTGAGAGAAGGATGGAGGATGTGGAGACAAGGACGAAGAGAGAGGAGGAGGCAGATAGCTCCTGCCCTCTGGCGAGGTGGGATTACAAGGTCGGACACATTCGTTCTTCAGCAGGAGAGATTTCACAGAGGGAGAGGCGGTAGGTCAGAGAGCAGATCAGATGTCTTCTCCAGGGAGTGCGAACAGGCCCCGCTGGGAGGGCCCTTAAAGCCACAGTGGGCGGCGGCAGTCAGGGTGGCCTGCTTGGTGATCAGGTGAGCTTGGGACAGGGAAGGTGTCAAGGCCACATGGTGACTTAGGTGGGAGCCTTATGCTGGGAGAACGTGTGAAGCCGGAAAGGTGACCCAGCAGAGGGTAGGGGTGCAATCGGGATGCAGGTAGATGGAGGCCCGTGCGGGACACTCCATGGAAGGCCATCTCCTGGTTGGAACTGCCCACGGGGGAGGGGTGAAGGCGGATGGAAAATTACGTTCGAGACCCAGAACTCACTGGCATCATACCTGCGCAGATCCAGAAGATTCCAAAGAGAAAAGAAAAGGCCCGGAGCCAGAAAACAGCCTTGGCTCCACACAGGCTAGCAGAGGAGAAAGGCCATCTGGGGAAGCAGCTTCAACTTTCAAAAGTGCAGCTGGACCTGCTTGACAGGAGTGGGGCCACAGCGGGGAGTGGAAGCTGCGGGAACAAAGGTCAAAGGAGAGGCTCCGGTGCCTGGAAGTCTCCAGTTCCCCTCCAGATGGGAAGAGTCCAGAGCTCATGGAAACACAGGGCAGGAGGCCCTTGCTTCTCCGGTATTCTCGGGGGGACCAGTTTCAGAAGCTTCTGCTGAGGACCCCAAGAAGGGTTTCCACTGAGACAGATGTAAGGGGAGGATGACTCCAAGGCCTCTCCCCTCAGAAGTCAGAGGAAACCATCAAAAATGTGAAGTAGGTCATCTCATGGCCTTGCTTTAACCTCTTTCTCGCTGCCTCGAGGCCCTGCAGGATGGAGCGCAGTCCATCCGACCTGCTCTGACCCACGGGCCAGTGCCCTGTGTTCGCTGCCGCCTTCCCACCCCTCAGGTGCCCCCGTACTTCCTACCTCTGAGCCTTTGCACATGCTGTTCCTGCTGCCTGCAATGGTGTGTCACACAGGTCCGGTCCCCATCTCCAGTGTCCCCCCCGTCGCTCTCATATGTCCCCTGCCTGTGACCTCCCAAGCACCGAGCCCCATCTACATGCGCCTGGCCGAGGGGTCCGCACTTCCGTGCTGGCCCCACCCTGCCACTGGCCTGCAAGCCCCACGGGGGCGGAGACCTTGTCTGTCTCGTCGAAGCTGCGGCTGCAGCACCTTGCCCACTGCCCAGCAGAGATGGTTCATGGCCACCTGTGGAATTACATAAGCCTGGAGGGTTCTGGAACGTTGGCCTGGGCAGCAGCAATGAGCCTCATAACTAGTGAGGGTCTGGGGTGGGGCCTGAGAACTTGCATTTCTATCAAGCTCCCAGGTGCTGCCAGTGCCTCGGGCCCACCATCCGTACTCTGAGAAGCACGGATCTAATGACTGCCCAATGCTGGATCATTCTGTGGGCCAAAGCAGAACATCCCACCTCCAGGTCTCAGGGGAATTCCCAAGGGAATAGTGACTGGTGGCAAGGGGCTCCCGAGGGGCAGGGCAGGAGAGTCTGGGTGTCTCCCCACAGGAAGACAGCCGCACCCCTGATGATTGCAAGGTTGGCCAGTAAATCCAAAGCCTTGGGAGAGGGAAATTGAGGTGTGGGCGTGCATGCATGTGCACATGTTTGCACGTGTGTGTGTGTGAGAAGCCTTTTCCTCTAGACTGGGGATGTCCCCACTTGGAGTGTGGCCCGACTCCCCCGTCTTCACGGGATAAAGGGTGGACTCATTACTTTGGTGAACTGGGTGAAGCCTGACACTCCTGTCACTTTTCCTGGGGGGGGGGTTGTCACTGCACCGACTAGAGGGCCACTGGACCTGACATCTTACACTCCACCTTTCTGGGATCTTCCTGTCCCATGGTGGAAGGAGCTTTCCTTCTCCCTCCCCACACACTTTTTGGAATCTATAGTCAGCCCACAATCCAGGACAGTTCCCAGTGACCTTGCAATAAAACTGATCAACTTTTCCCCTCCCCACCCCAGTTCCTTGTGCCCATTCTCAATCGGTTGGAACTTGTGGGAGGCAGGTGGGCAACTAATCCCTAAACCTCCAACAAAAACATTTACTGCTGTCTACAACGTGCTGGGGTTACAAAAGTGAGGATAAGGTCCCTGGGATCTAGGAGCCCCCAGTCTATTGGCGCAGAGTTCATCCAAACCTGGGTCTGCCTCAAGTATGGTGGGGGCCCAGGAAAAGGAGGTTTTAAGCCTGTTTCAGGGGAGAGTTAAGGAGAGCCAGGGAAGGCTTCCTGGAGGAGGTGATGTTGAGGGCAGCCTTGAGGAACGAAGAGGAGTTTAGTAGGCAGAGCACAGTCCAGGCAAGAGGCACAGGGATGGAAATGCACGGAGGTATGTGAGAACATGGGCGATTCTAGGTCGGTTTCCAAAGGAAAGGATTTCTGGGCTATTTGCATGCGTTTCCAGGTTGGATTTTACCATTCCCTAAAACACTGAAGGTTTCTGGGAGACAGACCTCAGTTATCATTCTTTATACTTATACCAGGGAGGGCTCATAATTTGTTGTCCAAATCGGGGCACTTTTTTTTTTTTTAAAGATTTTTGTATTTATTTGACAGAGATAGAGACAGCCAGCGAGAGAGGGAACAGAGCAGGGGAGAGGGAGAGGAAGAAGCAGGCTCCCAGCGGAGGAGCCTGACATGGGGCTCGATCCCAGGACTCTGGGATCACGCCCTGAGCCAAAGGCAGACGCTTAACGACTGTGCTACCCAGGCACCCCAAAATTGGGGCACTTTTGAAAGCAAAGCGGGTGTGGTTAATTGACGTGCTGGAACGACGGGTTTAAAAACTAAACTGTCCTGAGCACATGTCATGCGCGGGATGAGGGCTACCCTAGATTTGGGGTCATTTATGTGAGGAGGGGAGAGGAAGGGTGAGGCCAGGGGACCACTGTGGGTGTCTGCCCAAAGGCAGGAACAGCTGTTTGCCCTGAGCAGGCCTCTCCCAGCCTCAGTTTCCTACTCTGTAACTCTCTACCTGCCGTGCCTCCCTTCCAGAGTTGTAGGAAGGATTCGTCAGGTATGTCCTGAAGAGGAAAGATGGACGGGACCTCCCCTCACCCCCCCACCGCCGCCCCTGCAAGCAGAAGGCCTCTGCTAGATTCTGGGCATGCTCCCAGCATCTTCCCTAAGCCCTCCGCCCCTGCCTGAGCAGCAGCGCCCCCTCCCCGCCCCACCTTGCCCCCTACCAACCCCGCCAGCCCCTGGAAGCCCTTGGATCTTTACCCTAGTTTCCCAATTTCATAGATTCAGGGCTAACAGCAAAATGCTTGCTCAATGTGAAAAGCGGAAAATGTTCAGATTTATTGCTTTGAGATTTGGGGCTATCTCCTGGGCCTGGTTGATGTAGTTTCCTCCAAGTTTCAGACCATTTTGTTTAAAAAGAAGGATTTTTGACAGCAGCATTTTCTAGTTTACAGAGAGCGCTCACATAATAGCAATAACAATCATTACTATATGTATTGAGTTACTGCACTGGGGAGCTCAATTAACCCTCGAAATCACCCTCCCTTTCCACAGCGACAGGCAGAGGCTCCGAGAGGTTAAGGGGCTTGCCCAAGGTCACACAGCCCAGGGAAAGGCAGATCTGTGGTTTCAGTCAGTCTGTGCTTGCCCTCTCCTGTTCCGCCTTTCTCATCTTCAACTTGACCTAATGAGCGTAGATTTCCAGACACACAGTGCGGGAGAACGAAACAAAACAAAAACTAGAGGCTGTTGTGGAAAGCAGGAGGCTGGAATGAGTATAAAAATAACCAGGTACGTCCAAGGGAACCCTCACCTCGCCAAACAATATATTTTGTGCTAAGATTATTTTTGTAATGATGCAGGTGGTAGAGGGTCCAGTGGGGCAGGGAGTCAGTGAGCAGAGGACTGGCTTTCTAGGTTCTAGGACTGAACTGTCCAAAACGGCACTCAGTGACCACATATGGCTATTTAAATTTAATGAAAATGAAATAAAATTTTAAATTTAGTTCCTGGGAAGTTAAGTGTTCAAGACCCACTGGTGGCCACCCTGTTGGACAGCACAGAAATAGAGCCTTCCCATCACCACGGAAAGTTCTACTGGACAGCACTGTGCTAAGCCACCAGCAAGCTTGTTCCTGTCTTGCCCAGACTGTGCTGGAGGGGCCGCTGATGCAGGTGACAGCTTCCTCTGCCACCAAGGCGAGATGCCATCCTGACACCTGAGCCCCTCCACTCGGGGGAGGTTACGACTCCATGGATACAAATAATTTTTTAAAAAGATTTATTCATTTATTTGAGAGAGAGAGAGAGCACGAGCATGAGCAGGAGGGGTGGGGGGAGAGGGAGAGAATCTCAACCAGACTCCACGCTGAGCGTGAGCCTGACATGGGGCTCGATCTCACGACCTGAGATCGAGGCCTTGAGCTGAAACCAAGGGTCGGAAGCTTAAGCGACTGCGCCTCCCAAGCGCCCGTCCACGGATGGAAATTAAGAGCAGACGGCAAAGGAGTGGGCGCTCGCTGAGCCTTGCTGCTCAGCGTGGCCTAAGGCCCCGCAGCCTCAGCAGCTCCTGGGAGCTTGTTAGAGACGCAGCAGCTCGGCTCAGCGTCTGACCCGCGGAGTATGAATCTGCATTTTAACAAGATCCCCAGGTGATTCAGGTGCACATTCAAGTTTGAAGAGCTCAGTCTTAAGAGACAGGAGGAGCGGGATCAAGATATTGCTCCAGATATAGGGGACCAAAAAAATAGCTTTAGCACCCCCACTAGTGTGTGATTAAACTTTAGTCCCAGAGGGCTGAGCATCTCTGTGCCACATCATCACTGAGCGTGTTTCCAAGGACAGAGCCCCATTGGGGTGGCGGGGAGGAACTGGCCCTTCCCTGTCTCCAGCACCTTCGCAAACCTCGAAGAGGTCCCCTCCCCAAAGCAAAGGAGGCAGAACTGAGATTCACATTGTGGGTCTCAAGGATGCTGTCTTTAAGTCAGATTTTCTGGTTTTGCTTTTCTTTCCAGTGTATTTGGTTTTTGAACTTTGCAAATTGCCAAGGACACAATGTGAGGCACAGAGCATCTAAGCAAACGCAGTCGTTGAAAAGGAAGCATCTGGAGAAGGACCCTGTCCCGCTTCTCAGGGGTGCGGTGCGCCACAGGCCTCAGCGGCTGGAGCCAGAGCCAGCAAAGCTTTCTGGGCAGGAACCAGCATCACGCCCCTCCGTGAGGAAAACAGGTGCAAATGGTGGTCCCATTCGACGAGACTTCGAAAGAGACTGGCAGCATGCTGACCCTTGGCTGGGGAAGGAGGGTCTGCTGCCAGGACCGGTTCCAGAACCGGGATTCTGTGGCTCCTTCCATGAGGATGACTCATCCCTAATTTCTCTCTCCTCTCAGCCTACCTTGGGTCTTACTTATTTTTATCCCTGGAATGGAGTTAAGTTGCCAAAAGGATGATATTTCTCCACCTGCAGGGGCCCTCCTGGAGGATGAATTTTAAAATATTCATTTTTACAACTTGCCCCCAGCGATAACGCAGAAGACAGAAGACTGGTGGCAGGAGATGGGGGACAGGAACATGGGTCCAGCGGGGGAGCCCGGGGCCTTAGGGAACTGCCAAGTGGCTTTGCAATGGAGAGACATTCCAGGAGCTGCCACCGAGGAGCTGAACCAGAGGGGGAAGAGGAATGGTCAAGGATGCTTTTCATAGCTCTCTTGATAATACTGAGAAGAATCCAAGCAGAACCTGCGAACAGTCCTGCTGTTTTGCCTTCACCAGCGCGTGGCTTCATTATTTTGCTAGCAAACCTCATTTTCTTCTCCGGGGAATGCACAGGGTCCTGCGGGGTCTGTCCGTCAAGATGCCCCACCCTCCACCTGCTGGGAGCACGTGACCCGGGCTAGGCCAATGGGAAGCCCGCTTCCTTGAAGGGCGACAGTAGGATCTGGACGTTTGAATTCACCTGTCCTGATGGAGGTACTGGGGAGACTGCCCCCTTGGTTCCTGCAGCTGGGATTCCTGGCCACACCCTCTTCCTAGTCCTTCTTGCGGTCTGACTGTTCACTCTTCTGAGATCCCGTGAGTCAACACAAGGCATTTTAATATGTTTTTTTCTTTTTCTTTCCTTTTTTTCTCGTTCCCTTTCTCTGTTTCTTTTTCCTCTGTCCCACCCTCCCTCCCTTCTTTCCTTTCCTTCCTTTATTTTTTTCTTGCTTAAATTAGGCAGAGTTGTTTTCTATTACTTGTAACTGAGCACCCAAACTGTCACAAACCCAAACGCCCAGAAATAGGGGCTTAGATCCAGAAAGCGTGATACAGCGCACGATGGAACACTCCACAACCGGGTACAGAGATACACGTGTATTTGTTGACATGGAAAGAGCTTCACAATATATAGTTAAGAGCAAAAGCAGATTACAGTAAAACAGTATTTATAGTATGATACCATGTTTGCAAAATATATTCTGTACATTCATAGAAAAAGATCTAGAAGAAAATATAACAGTATTCATTCTGGAGGGTAGAACGGTGGATGGTTTTTCTTCCTGCTTAGCATAAAGATACATCTCACCTTTCCCACAAGGCTTGTACAGTGGGTTTTCTGTTTTGGTTTTTTTTTTTAAATGGGCACCGGCAGGTCTCCAGAGCCACACTTTCCTGATGCCTGTCAAAAGTGAAGTGATTTCCTGGGTTCAGGCAGGGCCTCAGTCACCAGACAGGTTCCGGCCACGGGGACGGCTCACCCACAACTCTGACCACTGCTTAAGGGGCTGCTGGGGCATCTGCGTCCCCAGAACAAGGAGGAAGCACTTCCCACGCTGCCGGGGCGCCCGTGGCTTCCACTTACTCTCCCAGCAGCCAAGGGAGTGGAGGCTTCTCCCTCTGTTTGATGAGAGGTGAGGTGCGCTACCCAGGGTCCCACGGCCGGGACTTAGAGCCAGGTCACTTGGCCTAGGGCTCCAGCACCCCCGGGGCTCAAGTTTATAACAGCCCAAGTGAAGCGGCCGAGCGTGGGGGAGGGCTCTGAATGACCATGTGGTCAGCTGTGTGGACAAGCTGCCTGAACACCTCGCTCTGCATAGTGGCCTCAAGGTTTTGGGCCTCTGGGGGGGTGAGGGGAGCAGGTGATGTCACCGGAGAGGGAGAGGGGGTTTGTGGGATACTCCTCCCGCCGCTACTTCTTATCTTCTAGGCCTCAGCTTGAAAGTCGTCTGCTCAGAGAGGCTCTCCTTGATGCCCTAAGATCATCCCTGGCCCCTCGTCTCTGTCGCACTTCACACGACTCGCAGTCATGTTCCTTATCTGTCCGTTTACGGTCCGTCTTCCCCTCACGTGGCTGTACGCTCCCTGAGGGCGGGGCTTAGGACTGTTTCTGCCCGTGTCCCTGGCTTCTAGCCCAGTGTCTGGGCTCCTGCGGGCACTCACCACGCATCTGCCGCATGAGAACGGAGGCACACACGACTGGGGTCGTGAGCGACTGTAGGGACTGGGCTCCCCTCTGTCTCCACCCGCTGCGTGACCACGGGCAAGCTGCTGGCCCTCTCTGGGCCTCTTCCAAGCCTTGACTTAAGTATAAACACCCAACTCCATTTAAAGGATCGGCTTCACCCTTCCTGAATTTTTAAGACCAATTTAAGGGAAGGCAATAGGAGTTGGGAGTTCTTTACTAAATTGTAGGTTAAATCAACTGCTGGTTGATTATTTTTTTTCTGGTGATAACATTGCCATGGTTTTCCCAGGAGTCACTGATGTGCAATGAACCCAATTGTATTTCTTATTCAATAAACTCTTTTATTGTAAGTTTACAGATTTTCCCATTACAATAATGAAAATAGCACTAGGATTCGTTAACACCTCGGCCCAAATCAAAAGGGAACACCTCCTCAAATTATAAGGTAAATACCACGTAGCTGAACATATAGTAAATGTTGGGCAAAAGGCATTTAAAATATCGAAAACGGGGTCAAGGTTTGTGTGTGCAAACACTTGAAGGTTTAGTTTATCAAGGTGCTGCCACTTTCAAAAGCACATGACTTTGAAACTATTTATAATTTGTGGTAAGACACAACTGCAGAGAAAAGGCAAAATCAAGCAAAACAAACAAAAAAACCTCCCCAAATGAGAGGAAGTGAATCAAAGGCATGGGGACAATATGCAAACGTCCATTCACTGGACCCTGGAATGGCAAGTGAGAGGGTTTCATAGAAATTCTCCGTAGAAAGGAAAGTCTGGGCCTGGGGTGACATCGCTGCATCTCCAAGTCCTATTTCCTCACAGAGGAAAAGAATTTGCTTGTCCGACACATCTGCCCTGGGTCTGCCTGGAGTGGGGCCTACGTTCCCAATCCGTTTGAGAACAGTCCCAAATCCTGAAAAGGCAAGGCCACCCTCCAGGGCCCCGGGTGCGGCAGGGAGACGGGTCAGAGTCGGCCCCCAGCCCCGCTGGAGCTGTCCGAGTGGTTCACAGGGAGGGGGTGGGCCTCTGTGTTGAACACCCAGTCTTCCAGGGAGAGCATGTCATCTTCAGAGAACAGAAGATAGAGATACCTGTGTCCCCGGGGGCAGGGAGGGAAGCAAGACACAGCGGGTCAGGGCTCTGGGGAACAGGGGACCACTGGCAACCAATCTCAGAGGCCTATGCCACACGGGCCCGTGGCTAAGGGTGCAAGGAGTTCTGAGATCCCAAGTCCACTTGCAGCGCTGGTCCCAGGAAAGGAGCGGAGCATGCTGAGGACGTCGCTGAGATTTGGGGCAGTCGGACCTGGTCTAACGCTGGTTCTGCCCCTGCCCTCCCTCTGTTACTTCCTACCCGTCTGGCTTCACTCAGGAACTTTCGCCACTGTAGGAGAGGCCGGCCAGGCCCCCTTATGAGCTAGATTCTTCTTTGTTTTTACGGTGGCCTGAGTACTGCACCAGTCCAGATTCTTGGGCTGCTCCCTGATGGGCGCCCCAGGAGACTCTAGACTCAAGCAGATGTTCCGGCACTAAAATGAAAGGCAGTTGTGACTCCAGAACTCCAGCTTCCCAAGCTAAAGGAACGGACCATTCCAACCCATTGTAAGGGGTTAGGCACAAGTGCAAGGAAAGGGGGTGGCTGCCTTCCACCCCGAGAGAGCGAGGGAGTAGTGCAGCAGCAAACTGTAGAGGGAAGGTCAACAGCAGTGACCACCGTCACTATCATTCCTCCCATTTTATAGAAGAGGACATGGTTTCAGAGACCCAAGTGACCTGAGGGGGCAGGTGACACAAGCTAATTTAGCACACAGCTAGTACCTGGAGGTGGGGTGCTGTCTGGTCTCTCTCTGAGGTGCACCCTGGGGACCCCAGGCCCCCCACCCCTCGTGGCCCACCCTGCGATGGATGGCAGAACCAGACTGCTGGGGAAGGGAGGGGCTGCTGACCCCACACCTCGCCCTCCTCCTCCCTCCATCCCCGAGAAAGTCCTGGTTCCCCTCTGGAAAGAACACTGGCCAAGCCCCAACTCACTTTAGTGTCTCCGCTAGAAAGAAAGTCTGCTGCTTGTTGTCGTGGTTGGGGACGCTGCTGTACACATCCTGGATCCCGGAGAAACCAGCGTCCGTGCGACAGTATTTCTCCAAGGCCTGAAGAAAAGGGAGGCAGCTTTGGTGTGGGGAGAGGAGAGGGGCCCCCCCAGGACTCGTGCCTCCCCAGGTTGTGAACAGGCAGGCCCCGGACCACTCGGCTGGGGACCCCTGGCATTTGTGGAAGCAGAAAGACAAATCATTGAGGGCTCAGCCGTCCTGGCACCGGGGCTGAGAACTTAGTCCCAGCAGGCTGCTGGCTTGAGCCCTTCTCCTGGTCTGAACTTTTGGCGCTGCAGGGAACTAGGCTCATCCAACAGACTCACCCACAGGGATGAACAGAGGAAGGCAGTGGAGGGCTGGGATTGGGGGGCTGGACTTAGCACACCCCACGGATTCCCTGTGGAGATATGGTCCCTGGTCCAGAGCAGGGAGGGCCATGTGCTGTCTGCCATTTTTTTTTTTATATGAATGCCATTTTTACACACTGAGGGGTCTGGGGGCTGGGCCGAGGAGCACAAAACACTTGGCTTTCACTGGCCAAGAACCAGGGCTTTCAGGGGAACGGGGGATTCTGGTCAACTAACTGCGTAAGTGAACCCGCCCGGGCCAGTGCCCTGCCCGAGTGTAATGCTCTGGGTGTGGTTCTCCCCAGGACAGCCTATGGCTCTGAGAGCGGGGGCCCCTAGGGGAAGCTGGGAAGGGGGGCGGACAGAGAAGGCTTAGCATTGCTCAGGAGACATCCTTCTGGACTTTCCATACCTGCCTTGGACACCTACCCTACAGAGGGCCATGATACTTCCCGCTGGCTGGTTGGGGACAAGCACGCTAGTGGAAGAGACACAGGTGGTGGGGAGCAGGGCCTAGAGACAGGTGGGGGCCGCCCAGGGCGGCGCTGGCTTTGGGCAGAGGACGGAGGTGACCTGCCGGCCTGGTGGCCTATTCCTGTTTGAGAGGAGAACTCTAATGCCATCTGCTCAGGCTTCAGGGTGAGAAAGCAGTGCCCACAGGTGCTCTGGGCCCCTCCGGCTCCCGCCCTGCCATTAGCCCTCTACATTTGCTGGCCCTGGAGCCTGGGCCCAAAGGCGGTGGGTGCTCAGAACCCTCTTCCTAGGTCCCCCGCCTGCTTTCGCCCAGCTGGGGACTCTCGGCTCTGCAACCACACCTTGGCCCTTTGCATTCGGAACCTTAGCCAGATGTCAAACCAGTGTGACCTTCTTCTCGGTGCCCGAGCTAGGGCGTTTTGGACCCTGACTGAATGCTGGGGCACCAGTCAGGCAGTCAGCCCCCCGCCCAGCGCACTCACCAGCACCACCTCCCAGCCCCACTCCCTGTAGATGGGGTCGTGGGTCTGTCGCCACAGGTACATGTAACTCTCCACCACCTCGGGCCGCAGGATGTAGTAGCTTTCACTCGGCTGTGTGGCCACGGCCTCTCTGCCGGAGTTAAACCAGAACGCCTCGGGCCCCAGTTTCGTATCTGTGGGGAGGACCAACCAGAGGACCTGGGTCAGAACTCCCATCTCCTGCTTTTCAGGACCCAGCTGCCCTAGGAGCGCCCTCCGTGGCCTGGAAGCGCTGGCAGGGTGTCTGGTACAGGCTGGGCCCTGCCTGCACAGCAGGGTAGGACTGAGCCCGGCAAACGCCCAGCTTCCCTCTTGGCCCAGGCAGGCCAAAGCAAGACCCTTGAGGCCTCGAGCATGTTGCGGTTTTAGAATCTGCGAGTCCAAATGAACTATCCAGCAATCTGGGGAGAAAAAGGCTTGGGCGATGTTCCCCAACTGTGTTTCGAGACATTAACTCTGCAAGATGTTAACCAGCCAAGAAAGGATTTCAGGTTTAAAGACATCTGGGGAACTGTGGGTCAAATAAAGTGAAATAGTCTCCTGTCCGCAGGACTTATCAGATCCTTTAACAGGCTGATACGCGGTGATGCTTCTCCACAGACCCCTTTCTTAGGGAACTGCTTTTCGCACCTCCCAGAAGGAGCCTTCCAGAGCTGACAGGCTGGGACGCTGCTGAGGTGGAGATGGGGGCAGAACTGCCCAGAAGGCACAGACTCAGGCAGAGGAAGCTAGATAGAGGGCTTGGTAAGGTCTGAGGTTTGGTGTTGTTGTTTTTAAGATTATTTATTTGAGAGAGAGAACACATGTGAGAGAGAGAGGGAGAGGGAAGGGGGAGAGAGAGAGAGAGAGAACTAGCAGAGGGAGAAGCAGGCTCCCTGTGATGAAGCGGGGCTCAATCCCAGGACCCGGGGATCATGACCTGAGCTGAAAGCAGATGCTTAACCGACTGAGCCACCCAGGTGCCTCTGAGTTTTGTTTTTGTCACTGTTCGGTCTGTTAGTTTTTGGACAATTTGGTGCCATTCCTATTTTCTGGAGGACCACAGTTATAAGCAGGCTACAGCCAGCTCTGATTTCAAGGGCTGTGCCGGGTGCTCTAGATATGTCATTTCGATCCTGACAAATGTTCTTTTGTTTGTGTTTTATTTTGCTAAGGTAGATGTTAGTGTTCCTCTCTCACGCATACGGAAACTGAGGATCAGAGAGGCTAAGTAATTTGTCCAAGGTAACACAGTGAGCTGTGACTGAGCTGGGATGTGACCCTGGATCTGTCTGATGCCCTTTCCCTGGGCTCTGCTCTCTCTCTTTCCCTCCTGGGTCTGAGACTCTAGGCCCCAAGTTTAGGCCAGAGGGGTCAGCCCCTCCTCCCTTCAGTGCCTGCACACCCTGTCTGAGTCAGTTGAGTGCTGGGCTCTGGTTCTAAGCGTGCCTTCCTTTTCCCCATCAGGTCAGGACCCCGAGAGCCTGAGAGCCCCCAGGTGGTTTTCCCCAAGAGACGACTGGGGCTTTGCAAGACATCTTACTCTTCCATGGAGGGCTTCACAGAAGGGCTGTGCTGGGTGCCATTAGCCAGACCCTGGCCCCCTCGAGTTCTCCATGCTTGCAGCTCCTCCTGGCCGCTAGCAAAGGGCCATTTTGCCCAAGCTGCTGACAGGGTGGGGGCACGAGCTGCCGCCGGGGCTGTCCGTGGACAGGCAGGCTGGTTGGAACAGCACGCTCTATTAAGCAGCTGTCTTTTATGGTCTGGGTTGATCGTCCCAGACAAATAGTGAGCTTTTTATTATTCCTGAGATTTCCTATTTGTTTACGGCTCTAGCTCTTTGAAGGGAATTGCAGACCCATCGTGAATTGCTGGCTTCATGGAAACAGCTCCAGGAGATCTGGACTCAGCTGGAGGGGTCACAGACACCTTTCAAGCTAACACACGCTTTCCGTGCTGGGGCTGAAGGTGGCCGACGATGTGCTTTCTATGGGACCCTCTATCTCACCCTGGGAGACCTGTGTTATTGTTCCCATTAAACAGATGAGAAAACAGAGGCCACCCCACTGGTGAGTGGCAGAGTGGCACTTGAGGCAGGTTTATGGCAAATCTTGGGTCCCCTCTGCCAACCAAGACTGGGATTACACTCTGAGCAGTGGGCACCTCTCGGGGCTCTGGGGGGAAGGCTTTTTCTGAGGGGCACTGTTTAGAGAGGCGGCACAATAAGGAGTTGGGCATCAGAAGACCTCAGAAGACATCACAGGCGCAGTGTGACTTTGGTGAAGTCACTTCCCCACTCTGAGCTGACTCAGCTTCCCCACGTCTAAGACAAGGCTTATGTTCTCTAATGTGACTTCTGACTCTAGTATTTGACAGTTCTGCAATGAGTTAACACTCATTGGGGATGGTCAAGAAGTTCTTGGGCTTTCTGGCGGTCTTGGTTCAAAGAGGGTGATAAATGGGGTGGTACCAGAGGTGGTAAGATCCCCTAAATGGAGGGGTGCCGGGGAGGAAAGGCAGAGGCACCACTCAGGGGTAAGGGCTCAGGGAGAGGGGATCTGCTAGACTCAGGAAGCCTGGAGGACCCTCTGCTCTGTGCCCCTCACGTGGGACCTTAGCCAAGTCCTCTCTGGGCCTCAGTTTATCTGTGTTGTGAGTTCAGCAATGATGCAGGTCAAGTGCTGAACAACACTTGGCATGGGTGCTTAATACATCACCCCTATTTTCCTTTTAACTTAGGGTATAGTCTCAGTGCATAGACAGCACATCCCTCATACAAATTTGATGTAACTTCCAAGGTGAGACTGCTCTAAGACTGTGTGTTCCCTTCACTCACTGCTGCTCTCCTGGTTTTTCTAGTTCTTCCTGGTGTCTAGCCTCAGTCTCTCCTGCTGCCCCTTCCCCTTGCAGGTTACCTGAGCGGGCGTACGATTCGTGGCACGTCTTGGTGATCTGGGCTGCGAGCTCTCGGTAGTGGGCCCTCTTTTCTTCCTTGGCATCCTCAGCGCCGAGGGCGATCATGCCCCCAGAGAAACAGGCCAGGTGCCCCATCTTGTGGTCCAGAATCCCCCCTCGCCACTCGGCAATGTAGGTCAGCCCCCCAGGAGAGACATTCAGCAAGTAGGTCTCTATTGCCTGGGAGCAAGGTGGGAGTTGGGCAGAGGGGAGGGGCATAGGAGGGGGGACAGAAAAGGGAGGGGGAGAGGACGGAAAAATGAGCATTTTGCAGACAGCAGTGAACGCAGCTCTGCTGAGCCCTCCATCCCAGGCAAAGGAGGTCCTTGCCCTCAGCTGGCGGCTGGCAGTGGTCCCTGATGGGGCCGGCAGGAGGTGCTGCCACTCCCCTGGCTGAAGCCTGGTGCCTGCTGGGGGCTTGGACACAAGGCAGCTTCCCAGAGTGAAACTCTTATTTAGACTTTTTAAAAAAAAATATTTTATTTTTAAGTAATTTCTATACCCAGTGTGGGGCTTAAACTCAGAACCCTGAGATTAAGAGTTACATTCTCTACCAACTGAGCCAGCCAGGCGCCCCTCTTATTTGAGCTTTTAAATCTTCTATGTATAAATATTTTTAAAAAATCTTTAAAAATTCTTATCCATCCTCCATGATGTCCTCTGTTAGGGAATCTTAACTTGAAGGCCAGCTGGCCTGTGGACGGGCTCCAGGGGGTCCAGAGGCCCCTCAAATTGTATGTGACACTCTGGTGAATGTGCATTTTCATGGGAAGAGGGTCCATATAGTTTATCTGGTTTTTCAAAAAGGACCCACAGAAAGTTAAGAGCTGCTCTCTACAAGCCCTTATCATACACTGTCTCATTTAATGTCCACAAGCCAGGCACGTGGCTGTCATGCCCTCTACAGACAAAAGGGTCGAGTGGCTCATCCCAGGTCACCCAGCCATGCTGGGATTAAGACAAAGACCCCCAGATGCCCAAACTGGGCATCTACTACCTGACAGCTGCTCCTTCTGGTGGCAAGGGGCTTTGAAAGTCCCCTGTCCCCAACTTCCATGGGAGAGGATACTGCTGGAAAGGCTCCAAGGAAGTTGGGTGGTGCAGGTGTCAGGCCGTGGTGCCCCCCCACTCCCTGCCGTTAGCCTCTGGGAGCCCTGGAGACAGAGGTGAGGGCAGTGTCTGTGGCTCCTGGTCCAGGGCCGGGCCTCTGGGGCCCTGGCCAGACCTCTTCCTGCATTCTTGCCCCTCTAATCTATTCTCCAGGGCTGGTCCTGGACCTCTGCTCTCTGTAAATAACAGACCAGTTTAACCTGATGCCACAGACACGACTCCCGGGAACAGATTCCTTGGGTCAAATCCCACCTCTGTCAGTTCCAAACTGTGTGACGTTGGGCAGGTTCTATGGGCTCTCTCTGCCTTGATTGCCAAGTAAATGTATGAACTGGGGATATGAGCAGAAACCACCTCAAAGGGTTGTGAGGATCAAATGGGCTGTGTGTGCAGAGCTCAGCATACTGAGTCCTCCGTGCGTGTTGGCTAGGACAGTTCCTCTCCAGTCCATCCCCTGCCCCGGCCTCCTTCCAGTCATACCCCCCTCCTCCCGTTGAATTTTCTATTAGCGGTGGCTTGGGGCACGGGATGAAGCCCTGAACACACACAGCCTGGGCTCTGCCTCGGGGAGCTCACCTGCTAGTAGACATTCCCAACAAAGTCAAACACACGCAGGGATTATGATTTGTGGTCAGCATTTTGAAAGAAACGTGCTCTCCCTCGACTCCGCCGCCCCCGCTTGCCTTTGCGCATGCTCGACCGTGCGCTGCGCTGGAGACGGCGCCGGCGTGCAGACCACTGCTGCCCCGGTACTTGCCTCCCCCGTTACCCTTCTACGGGGTGCTGGCACCACCTTGTGCATCCGTCCATGTGTGTTCTGTGGCAACCCTGTCTTTCTCCCAGGACTCTGAGTGCTGCCTGACAGAAGCCCCCATCACCACTCTCCAGCCAGTGGGATTTGACCCAGGGGCAGGCATACCGAAGGTGCTCAAACAACATTCGCTCTTGGATCTGTTTTCAACTTTCCCCCCTCCTGCAAGGTCCCGGCTGGTGGGCTGGCTGCAGGACCCTCACTGAGTAGCAGGTGGGAAGCTCTGAGCACCTGCGCCTTGGGGGTCAGAGCACTGAGGGGCCTGGTGAGCTGCCCAGCCCACCCCTGGGCTGGGTCTGCTCTGCGCTCGGCCCCCCACTCCTGGGCAGAGCTGGGTCCACGCAGGTGGGGAGGACGGGTGGCAGGCTAGTCCAGGGTGCAGAAATCTTGCTCAGTCACCCATTGTGGACACTTGGAAAACACAGACATCCAGGGGAGATCCCATGAAGCCTCGCGTGGTAGTCCAGAAACTGCCCCTTCAAGACTGGCTCCCATGAGTTATTTCCATTTGGGGTTAACCCCAAGGTAAGTAATCATGGTAAAGAGGAAATGACAGACCAGTCTCTGTGTGAGGACACAACGGAGACAAGCAGATAGGTGCAAAGATTAAAAACAACAAGGCATTCTCAAACTCTAAGCAAAACACAAGACAGCACAGGCTGGCAACTGACCGGTTAAGTTTAAATTATCCAGGAGAAGAGCAGCGCTGAGACCTAGGCTTGGATCCCAGCTCTGCAATGTGAGTGTTGGGTGATTCTGGGCAAATTATTTCCTTTTCTGAAGACTCCCTCTCCTATCTGTAAAAGGGGAATAATTCCTGGGATGGCTGTGAGGTTATTCAAGGACTGGCTTCCTTTGCCTCGTGGAGGGAACCCCATCCGCCCCTTCCCCAGGGGATTTAGGCAAGCCAGGCTCCTTTGTGGTTGGCAGGAGCACCGCGTCTGGAGTCAGTGGGATCTGTGTTTGCACCTTGGCTTTGACACTGGCTGCTGTGTGACCTCAGTTTCTCATCTGTAAGATGGGGCTAAATAAGACAAGGCAGTCAGGGCACCTGCCTGGAGGAGAGCGCCGTGACGGATGATCTCCCTATTCTTCCTGTTGCCCCTCCCCCTGTGACCCTCAGGGGTGTGCCCCACTGGCCTGTCTGAATCATCCTCACCCACCCAGCTGGACAGTGGTCTCACCCCCACCCTCAGGGCAGCTTTCCAGGCTCTTTCCTGGGCCCCGGCCCAGAGGTTCTGATGTAGACTTGTCAGGGTGCAGCCTGAGCAATGGGATTTTACAGCTCCCCCAGTGATTCTTAACATGTGGACAAGGTTGAGAATTACCAGAATATTCTTCAAAGCCCCAAACTTGCCAGAGGCCCAGTCTTTACTCAGGGTCAGAGATACTCCAGGCTATTCACTGGGGATATCAAATGAGGGGAGCAAAGCCAAGTTCTCTCCTGTTCAATCAAGTGCTTTCCATAAAGCTGCCAGTTCGCTTAAATAATTCATGGCCATTTCTTCCCTTGAAGCCTCAACTACAGTGTGCCCTGAGGGCAGGGAACCAGGCTGCTCGCTAACTTCATGTTTACTCTGCAAGGAATGGCAGAAGGCGCAGAAAGGCTTGTGCAGGCTGAACACTATCATCTGACAGCAGGCACTGGCTGTGGTCTGAACTCAGCCGAAGCTGAAGCTGGGGCCGAGACGGAGACGGAGATGGGACTGGAGTCCCAGTGACTGCTTCATGACCAAGGTCTTGGTGCTGGGGAGCTGGGTGGGGAAAACTCATCACCAAGCCCACAGTTTAAAAGGTCCATGGCTGTGGAAGCCTGTTTCAATGGGCTTCCTTTAAGCGCTACCATTCCTGGCCAGAGGCTAGTTAGAGCTCATTCATCCATCTATTCAACTGTTCATACCCATCCATTCACCATATCCATCCACCTATCCATCTTTCTACCTGCCTAGCCACCTATCCACCCCTCTATCCTCTACCTACCTACTCACCCATCCTTCTACCCACGCATCCGTCCACCCATCTGTCCATCCATCCTTCTATTCACTCATCTGTCCATCCATCCATCCATCCATCCATCCATCCATCCATCCACCTATCCCTTCAGCAATCATGTGTTCATTTGTTCACACAATAGTTATGGTGCACTTCCTATGTAGCAGGCACTGTTTTAGGAGTGAGGCAGACAGAGTGAATGACTAGACAAGACCCCTGCTCCTAGACAGCTCACATTCTACTTGGGGAAGACAGACAATGGACAAGTAAACAACATGGGCACGGGGTAATTTTCATGCTGATGAAGGCGAGAAAGAGAATAAGTCTGGGATATGTGACAGAGGCTGTGAAAGGCCAGTTTCCTGTGTCATTTGACTTGACCAATAAATGGGGCCCAGGCATTTGAACGCTATTCCAGGTAGAGAGGACAGCAAGTATAAAAGCCCCGAGGTGGGAAAGAGTCTGGTGTGTCTGAGGAAGGCTGGGGACCAGAGCTGGGAGTAAAGGGGGAAAAGTTCAAGGTGATTGGTAGGTCTAGCTCAGGTAGCCAAAGGGGAGGAGTCTAGCTTCTTCCAAGTGCAAAAGTGGAGCCAATGAGGTAGGGACATGAATTTCGAGTTCTTCTGGCTGCTGTGTGGAGGGAGAACCAACTTCGAAGGGAGGGGAGCAAGAAGTCTAGTTTAGGGGACATGAAACCTCAGACCAAGGTGGTGGCAGAGTAGATCCAAGCTGCTCAACTTACTTGATGGGGAAACTGAGGCCTGGAGCCTACCCAGTGTGTTTTCCTTAGTTGGGCTCAGAAGTATCTAGTGATGGGCTGATGGGATTCCATAACCCCCTTTTGAATAGCTCAGGCTAACCATTTTCCTCTTCCATCCTAAAGTTTCCCTCTCTTTGGAGAGACTCATCTAAGTCTACCATCCCTTGTTGAGTTGACACCCTGTAGACAGACCAGCAGTGGTGAGGGACAGTGGGGGGAACACTGGGACGGGCTTAGATCTGGCTCTCACTCCAGTTCGGCCAGCTCTGTACTGTGTGGCTTTGAGCAAGTGCCTTCCCCTCTCTGGGCCTTGGTTTCCATCCACATAAAGAGAAGGAGCAGAACCAGATGCCCCACTGAGGGAGGCCCCTCCCTGCTTGCACATGCTGATTATGTCACCTCTGGCTCTGCAGGGAGATGGCTGAGGGTCTTGCTTTGGCAGCCTCATCTGGGGGCTCCCAGGCCAGTGTCTGGCTGCGTTCTGGGCTCTGACATATTTACGGAAGTCCAGACACCAAGACTTCCGAATCAGACTGACTGCCGCTTCCTGTGAGACCTCGGACAAATGGCTTTACCTCCTTGAGCACGGGCTTTGCACCTGTAAAACGAGGGGGCTCACATGGCCCTAATTTCAAGGCATCTGAGTAGCATCACAAGCTGGGCGTGCAAAGCGCGTGGCTGGGGGGTGGTGAGCGAGCCCCCGGCACTCAGGGTTCTGCGCCAGAGTTGGTGGTGAAGGACCAACCGCCCATGAAGAGGCCGGCGCATGTCTTACCTCCAAGGCTTCGTAGTACATATCTTTAGCCTCCACATCTGTCTTGGCTGACATCAACCAGGATTTGATCAAATATTCATAAAAACTGTCCCCGAGGCCTCCAACCGAGACGTGGTCTGTGAGGAGAGAGAGGACGGGGGCATTACCTCCAACTGCTGAGGCCGCTGTGCAGGCCTCCCCAAGGGAATGCACTGGGCAGTGAGTCTTGGTCACGGGCCTCGGTGGCCTCCCCAGGGCCACATGCGGGTGGGGAGCAAGCCTTTAACCGGCAGCCTCTGAGCCCTGCAGGAACAGGGGCAGAAAGGAAGCCCCAGGCTGAGACTCGGGGAACCCAGGCCACCCCAAGCAGGAGGATTTGTTGCACGAGCGCGCGGCTCACCCGGGAGTATAAATCATGTCGCTTTAGCGGGCCAAGGACGGCAGGGCCTCTGGTTATTAACTGTAAATGAGTTGCATTTCTTTAAAAAGATAATCTGGTGGCAGGGAGTTCAGAGATTTTTATTACCCGGTGACAAACATGGTAATTAATGCTGGGCAGGTTCATAAAAGGCCATGGAAAGGAGGAACAGTAGGCTTAATTTAGCCAGGATACAGAGCCACTTGGAAAAAACCGAGCTTCAGCTGAGCAGTCTAGGATAAATGGAGTTTCCAAGGAGCAGGGGGTTGGGAAGAATTGGGTCTGAAGAGCCCGTCTTTGCCCTGGTGGCATCTGCCTAGAGTCGCCCATGGAGCAGGACTGAGTGACTCCACCCAGCGCTATGCCTGGAGAGACGGGTCAACCAGGAGCACTTAACCAGAGAAGCAAGACATGGACAATGCTTCACTCACATGCTTTAAAAAATTAACAACAGGGAAACATAAAGGCATTTAATAGATATAACAAAGAGGAAATTTCAGTTCCCTGTTAAGACGCACTTAAACAGAGAGACAGAGAGAGGAAGGAAAACGGGGGCAGATTAAGGCAGGGTAGCGTCGGTGGGGAGGGTATTTCCAGCCCCTCTGGAGACAGTGGGGATAGGAAGAGAGAAGGGAGGGAAGGTAGGTGGGGGGAAGAGAGAAAGAAACAGAGAATCCATCAAAAGCTACCATTTCTCCAGGGTCTACCGTGGGCCAGGAGCTTTGCCGTACTCTCTATAACCTCCCCCCAAGAATCCTGCAAGGTAGGCACTGCCGATCCCTTTCCCAGATGGGAAAACTGTGGGTGGACCTACACAGCTCCTCCAAGGCCACCAAGGTGGCAGAGCCGTCACTTTCTGCAGCTTTAGAGCCAACCAGAGCATGAAAACATGCTTCTCCTACGCCTAGAGATAGAAAGGACAAGCGTGAAGACAGCGGGACCGAGTCAGAGGTTGAAGACAGTTGGGGACCAGGAAAGTGGGCTGAGAGGAATACCCAGAGTAAACCAGCCCTTCTGGCTCCCTCCAGCCCCATAAATAAATCATGGCCCAGCCAGGCTCAGGACTTGCAAAAATTGGAACAGACCAGAGAAATCCTGAGCCTTGGGGAGGCTGGACCCTGCTGTGTGAAGAGACGCTCACCAGCACAACACACCCCCGGGCCCCCAGTGCTACACGGAGGACACAGCTTGGGACACAGAACAGAGGGAGGCACAGGGGTGTGCTGGGCCCAGCGTGCAGACGGCGTGTCCGAAGCTAGAGCAGGAGGTCTGTGCCGGGCAGGGGCTGGGGAAGGCTGAAGTCAAACCCGGCCAGCCTCCACTGAGGGGACCTCCCACGGCTCACAGCCCACAGAAGAGGCACACAGGCACTCCGCCAGGGGCCCTGCCATCGCCACGCTCCTCCGGGCCTGCCACCTGTCACCGTTTTCTCTGCCACCCCAGACACTCCTAGCCCCCTGCCTCCCCAGTTGTCTCTCACCTGTGGTGACCCCTCCACCAGGAATACCCCTTCCCCCGCTTGCATGGCTAGCACTTCCTCACTGCTATACCCCAGCTCAGGCATCACTCTGCAGAAAGGCTTTTCTCAGTGTTGTCATGAACCTGCTCACCGTCCTTCCCTACGGGGTGACCATGAGGAGCGAGTGAGGTAAGGCGTACGCGAATCTGGCCCCGTGGCGCCTCACGTGGGAAGCACTCCGTGGCAGCCGATCCTTCCATTGCTGGGCGTGTGCCTTGCCCTTGGGGGCTCCCAAAGCGGGGGTATCGGCATCTGCGTATGGGTCTGCCTCCCCCACCAGGCTATGGGCTCTCTATGGGGAGGGGCCGTGTATGATTCACATTTTATGCCCGCTGACTGTATGGCACACCATGGACACCCAGTAAGTCCCGAACGAAAGAAAGGAAGGGAGGTTTGAGCTGTGCTGGGAACGGCCTCGAATGCCAAACCAAAGAGTTGGGACTTTATCATGTGATTGCAGTGTGTGTATGACACGGTTGAGGGCACCCCCTGGCAGGTGTGCAGGAGAGGGGAGCCAGGCCCCCAGGAGTTCCATGGGTGTTTGCGACAGGACTCCCTCTTGGGGATGTGTGAATGATTCTCATTTGGAGGTCCCACTGCTTTCTAGCTAGCGTGCACCTGCGGCGTCCTACCCCGGCAGTGCATGCTACATGGAGAGCCTAGAGTGGGCATCGGAAGACACAGATCTGCCATGAGCTCGGGGCAAGCCATCTTCCTCTCTGGGCCTCCATCTTCTGATCTGGTGTCTGAATTAGTATCCAAGACCCTGAGCAGAGATGGGCCCTGCTGCTTCCTGACCACGTCAATGCTGTCATCACATTCGGCATCGCCATACAGGCTGGGGACATGGCCTCCCCCATGAACCCGGGGGAGGCTGCCAGGCTGGGGCTGCCGGGCAGCTCACACTGCTGCCCCCACTGGGGAGAATCTGGACTTGTCACACCCTCCCACTGAGGAAAGTGTGGGATTCAGGCAGCACACCCGGCGGACAAGCCATTACGGGGGCCACACTGACGGGCAGGCAGCCCTCTGAGCTCTCAGTGGTTCTGCGAGGATGGGCCCTGTCTGTGCTTGGTACCAGCAGGAGCCTGCTGGACCTGTCCCGGTTGTGAGTCCTAGTGGCCAGAGGGTCTTGGCCTCCCCTGTGACCCTGCAGCTCAGCTTCCAGCAGGAGTGGCGAGCAGCAAGAGCAGGGGCTTGGGACCAGGACACAGCCCCCCGACTCCCCCTCCCCAAGCTGCAGTTTCTGTGGTTGCAAATGGGCTAACCAAGGATGCAAGAAGAGAAAAGAAGGTGAACATATAGCTTATGCAAGTTGGGAACGTTATCGTCTGTTGGAAAAACACACAATTACCAAAAATTCCCAGTGAAACCACAGAGAACCTGTGATGGACTGGGGTGCCAGAGCCGGGGGGGGGGGGCGCGAGGCAGGTAGGTGCCCAGATAAGCAGGACTTTCTAGCCTTCCCTCTGTTCTTTGGCAGGTCTCAGATTCATATTTTATTAATATGAAACAATTTTCCATATGTGACCAACTTTGCCCAGCCCCTTGACCCCTGGGGCAGCCTGGAAAGAAAGTTCTGCTTCCCTGGAATTTGCCAAGGCAGCTGCTCAGATACCCCTCTCCCTCTCGATGGCTTCTGCTGCGTCGTCCTGGAGCAGCTGAGGCCAGTAGTGGGGTACTTTATCTTTACCCAGTCAGGCCTTGCAATTAAAAGCAGTAACGGTTATTGAACTGTCTTCCCGTGGCCATAATCTCTCATTCAAACCTTCATTTCCTCCCTGCACTTTTGGATTTGGCAGTGTGTTTTGGTTAAAAAGACTGTATTTCTGTAAGTGGTTCTTGCAGGAGGCCACTTGGGGGTGAGGTCATCATGGGGGAGAATTCCTGGGTCACGTTTTCTGGGCCTCCTGGACCTGCAATCACAGAGGCCCAGGGTTGCAAGAATCAGGCATCTGCAGTTTCTCCCCCGTGTCCCTGCAGGCTGGCCCGACCTCCAGGCCCTACTTGCACACTTTTACTGATGGGCACTCATTACCTTTTGGCACAACACATGTCATCTTTGGAAGATGAACTGAAATCCGTTTCCTGCAGCTTCTGACCATGACTCCCACATCCCTCCATGGTGCACAAAAAAGCTATCTCGAGCTCCTCTCCCATTTGTAGGAGAGGAAACCAAGGCTTGAAGAGATAAAGTGAGTTTCCCGTAGCCATGCAGTAATTAGTCTCAGGTACTTCACTCCTGAGCCCCTTGGTGATGTCATAACAACTAGGGCTGGAGGCGGGGGAAAGGGAGAGGGGTCCTTCTTTCAGCAGAAATGGTGGAGGCAGGGGAGGGGGGAGGCCCTAGAAGGGGAGAAGGGGAAGAGGGGCGAGGCCCTATTGCCGCCACCAGTTTGCATTATGACCTCATGATCGGGGCCTCTTGACAGGGGAGCAATCCCAGGGTGCTGAGAGACTTTTCAACACCCTCCAGCCTGCACATCCCCCCAAAGCCCATTCTGTCTCGGTAGGTGGAGGTGGGGGCTGTAAATGAGCTGACCACACCTGTTTGGCTGAGGCACAAGCGGCTGAACAGAGCACAGCAGGAATCCCAGGACTAACTCTGGTAGGTGCAAGATGCAGCAGTAAATTCGTGATTTTTGTATTACTGTATAGTTACGCTCTGCTCAAGATTTTAAAAAAATAAAGGATTAAAGTTGGAGGTGGGGCACCAGATCCAAGGGGCTGGGAGAGGATGCGTGGTCTTTTCTGGGCCACTTCTGGAGCAGACAGACGGTTCTGTGTGGAACACCCCCACAAGGCTGGCAGATGGCCCAACAGGCTTCAGTGGCGCCCTAAGAGATGGGAGCCTGGAGACAGGGAGTGTGCGGGGGCTGCAGAGGGCAGGCCTCGCAAGGGGGCAGCCACCACACCCGTCACGCAGCCCGCACAACACGACAACAGCAAGGACCCCAGAATGCCCAGCAGGGCAGGTGGCGCCCAGGAGCATGAGCGAAGGCCTCGCTGGCCTGCTGATAAACATGTCCCTCCTGACGTGCCCCGGGCGCCTTGCACAGGACGCTGGCAGCCATCGGTGAAAGGCGGGCGGTGCCGTCTCTATACTCACGTTGCATCCAGTTCCCGCTCACTGGGCTGAGGAAGTTGGGGTAGAGGCCGAAGGGCTTGTTGGTCTTCCTGAGGACCTTTCGGATGTTCCTGACCTGCCGAGAAACAGACGCCGGACGCACCTTCACTTTCTGGAAGAAGCCAGCGGCCCTCAGCTGCCGCCGCCAAAGGAAGCGGCTTGTTTGGATCCAAAGTGGAAACCACTCGGACGAGGCAGGAGGGAGAGCTGAGTAACGAAGAGCAGGCCCCAGCCTGGAGGTGGCAAGATGGCCACGGCCTGGGCCCATGTGTGGGGTACGGCAGGACCCGGCCATGGGGGAGCCTGGCCACCGCCTTTGTACTGACCGCTCCGCCTGGGGCCCTGCTAGGCTCCCCTTGCTCCCCTCACTTCACCCCTTCCTCACTGTGTGTTGCTTTGGGGCATGGGCCTTTTTGGGAGGGAGGACCTTTTTAATAGGTCAGAAATGGTCAATACTGGCAATTTCATAGGGTTTAGCCTAGGAATAGGCTATTGTATCGGACACCAGAGGAACCATCCAGAGGAAAGTCCTGGGCTCCTCAACACCCCTGCCCTAACAGCGGCAGCAGCAGCTGTTAACATTTCTCAGTCCTTCCGAGCCAGACCCATTACATACATCACCCCTGACCCTTAGAACAACCCATCTGGGGACGCCTGGGTGGCACAACCGTTAGGCGTCTGCCTTCGGCTCAGGGCGTGATCCTGGCGTTATGGGATCGAGCCCCACATCAGGCTCCTCTGCTGTGACTGCTTCTTCGTCTCCCACTCCCCCTGGCTTGTGTTCCCTCTCTCGCTGGCTGTCTCTATCTCTGTCAAATAAATAAATAAAATCTTAAAAAAAAAAACAAAAAACAACCCATCTGGTATTATCTCTGTGTAACATGTGACAAACCCGAATCTGAGTTTCAGTGGCTTGCCCGTGGTCACTCAGTTCCTAAGTGGCAGAGCCGCGACGCGAGGCAGGGCTCGGCTGGCCATACGGAGTAGCCCTCGTGTCCAACATGGGTCAGGGCAGGGACCATGCAGTAACGTGTGGCAGAGCTTGCCCGGCTGGAGCAGGAAGAGGCTAGGTTTGCAACCTTTGGGGCTACAAAGGGCGAGAAGAGGGAAGGCTTTCTCCCTCGGGGTCTGCTCTCTGGCAGTACATGAAATCCTTCCAGCACAGAATCCACCAGAACAGCAAGGCCCTCGGGGACGGTACTCTATCATGCTTGTAGATTTATCTACAAGGCAAGGAGGAGGGAGAGCAGCCTTTTAGCTGTCAGACCTTTCTTTCCAGGGGATGGCACTTTGCTTTACCACATGAGATTTCATATCCATTTATGTTAACGGAGTCCATTAGAGGGGACAGGAACGTGCTTGTACCTGAGTTATTCTCGACTGTCCTGGTGGTGAGCAGTGAAGCAGGCTAAATTAGCTCCCCTGGAGGGTACGGGTGCTTCTAGAATTTGGGCCAATTTGTTGACTGCCAATAATCGCCTCTGTGGGAGGCATGATTGGGGGATGAAAATAGCCGGAGAATATAAATGTAGAGGGAGACAGAGAGACAGGCAGATGGACTCGGGGGAAAAGCCTGAAGCCTGCTATACTAATCTGGTCTAGAAAGAATGTGGGCTTCGGAGTCAGAAAGTCCTGGGCCTGAATCCTAGCTTTATCACTGACCAGCTAGATGACCCAGGATAAGCGACTGAACCTCTGAGTCTCAGTGTCCTCCTCTGTAAAATGCGGATAACAAGGAGACCCACCTCAGGGTTTGGAGGGGTGATTAGAGACGCTATGAGGTACCCAACACGTAGTAGGTGCTTGGGCACTGGTAGCTCGTTTGTCCAGACTAGCCAGACACTAGAGTGAGCTCCGTCCCACTCCGGCGTGAGCCAGTCACAACCTTCCAAGAGGAGTTTGACTCAAGAGCAAAGGAAACAGGGAGGCTGGGGGAGGGAGGGCTTGGAGGTAGGAAAACGGATCAGTAAATAAGACCCATCAGGAAGTGGGATGGACCTTCTTCCATGAACTTGCAAAGCGGGGTGTCACAGGGTGGCAGAGGCCTCCCACTACAGGCTCTGAAGGCAGGGCTGACAGGACAGGCTATGTGAGGGGGGTAGTGAGCCCCAAACCAGAGGACGTGATCGAGGGGCTAAAAAGCTCTTCTTGAGCTTCCCAAGAATGTTCGGAGGGATTCCCACACTGAATAAGCAGTGCTCTTAAATCTAGCATCAAAAAGCACATGGGTGCTTATTAAAAATGCAGATTCCTGGGCCTGGGTGATGCCCAGGGATGTATTTCCTAGAGGCACACAGGGTGATGCTTTGAGGCTGGCTGGTGGACATGAGACTGGGAGCTGCTGGGTGGAGGTGTGAATCTATGATCTCCCAGCTCCCTTGGCACCCCAAGAGTCTAACCTTCAGAGAAGGGAAGGCTTTGGGAGTGGAGGCGCCTCCAAAGGGATATTCTTGGAGGCTGGATGTCATCTCCCGAGGCAGGACTCAGGAAGGGACAATTGCTGATGGACCCCGAGTGCCATCTGAGGGTGGTGTGTGTACCCTTCCCTTCCTCGGGTTTAGGGTGAGACCCGCAGAGACGCTTCCAGGCAGTGGGACTGCCAAGGGCTGTCACGTGGAGGAATGGCTTCTTCTGGAGGGTATCGCAGAGGGGCAGGAGGGGGCAGCTGTCACGCTGGCTGGCCGACAGCCTGGATGCTAGCTCTCAGCAGCACCCCTCGTGGCCCGAGCCAGCCCGGTCACAAGGAGGAAGAACAGCCGTGTGCCTCTGCCGTGAGTGAAATCACTTTGCCAGCCTGCTGACAACATGAGCTAGGCGGGCATCTGGAAGGAAAAGGCAGCAGATCTCACATGAAGAAGTTAACTGTGTCTCTGGAAAGGGGACTTTTGCACCCAGTGGCCAATTCCTGCCAACGCGAGCGGGTGCCTGGATGTCGGTTCCTGCACTCTCTCCGGATTCCACATATGCGCGGTTGCCGATGAGCTGACAGCCCCGGTGAAAATCTCGCTGGCAGCCTCAGCTCCTCCCTGGCCCGGCAGAGCCCTGATCACTCCCTGTGCAAACCTTCCTCACTACCTGGCTTCGGGCACACTCAGGGCTCCCGCAGGCAGCTACTGGCTGTATTCGTGGGGAGAAGAGGGAAGAGCCATTTGGGGGTGGGGAGAGCAGGGAGAACACTTGCCTTTTCTGCGAAGACCTGGTTGCCAGAGAGCTCAGTGAGGTGCAAGAACTCCAGATGCAGGGATCCAAACTCGGCCAGGATGCTGCTGCTCCCGGCCATGGCCCAGCCCCAGCTCCTGTTGGAGCCACTGTGAAAAGACAGAAGAACCCCCAGTCACCCCACTGCTGGTGGGGCTGGCGCCCCTGCTGAGAGTAACAGGGACTGCTCTGTGGGGGAGCACCCTGACACAGAGCGTGCCAGGCCCTTTCCTGGGAGCTTCTGACCATCCGATCTCCAATACTCCTCCCTGGAGTCCGTACACGGAGGTCAGTGAACAGCTTGCTGAAGGCGACCTGAACCCAGGCCGGTCTGCCTGCACTCTTCTTTGTTTCTATTGTCAAGCAGCCCTTGGGAGACGTATGGGCTCAAGGACGGTAGCAGAGCTGCCTTGGTGGCCAAGACTTGGCACCCAAGTTATGCTAAATTTACAGGTGATATGGACAATGCCGTCAGGGGCCACACAGACCCTGCAGCAGTCCGGCCACTTCACGGTCCGTGGCGCTGTGTGCAGAGGGTACACTGCTGTGGCTGGGGTCGGAACGAGGGCAGATGAAAAGCGGGGACCCCACCTGGCTCTTTCCCTCTCCCCACACTGTCCTGCCCGCTGTGCTGCCCAAGGACACACAATGGCCCCTCCTGGAATTCTGTGGAACCCACACCTGACGGGCAGGTGGCTCTGGTATGATCACACGCCTGGAGCTGCAGGCTCCCCGGGAGGTCCAAGGTTAGGAATAAAAGAAACAGGGGCTCTTGGAGTAAAGCTCGCCTTAGCTGTTAATCACGTGTGTCTCATGAACACCTCAGACAGATCCTCGTGGGAGAAGGCTGTCTCAGTCCCACTTCCAGATACTGGGTGCTTCCAAGGAGGAAGAGCACAGAGGTGGGGTCTCAGGTAATCCTCCCATCTGTCCCTCTCACAGATGAGGAAAACAAGGCCTGGGATGGTGACGTCACCCACTCGCCATCATACAGCACGTGGAGCAACCGGGACCCAAGGCTGGCCTGACGCCAGAGCTGGTCCTAACCACTGTGTGGTCTGCCTCTTTTAATTATATAATAATGAGCAAGGACGCGGCCTTTCCAGGTGTTTACACTTAAATCTCTATAGCCAGGAGGCCGGGGTCAAGTTTGTTAGCTGAGAGACCTTGGGCAAACCTTCCCTGCCTTATGCACCTGAGTTCCTGCATCATCAAACTGGGCAAGGGGAATTGGTCCTGGTCTCTGTTCCTAGGGCTTTTGTGGGGTGAAGAGGGAAGAGCAAAGTGCAGAATGGGGGTGGCCTTGGGCAAGCTGCTTCCTCTCCCCATGCCTCAGTTTCCTCATATGTATCATGATGATCTTTCCTGTGCGAAGTTTAGGACAACCAGGGAGACAGGGTAGGACACAGCAGGGTGGAGTGAGTGCCCCCTATCTGTAGGGGCTCCAGGGAGCAGGCTGAGGGGGCTGGCTCTGCCCCAGCCTCTGGGAAGCCCCTCCACTTCCTTGCTGGGATAGGTCTGCCTCCCTAGGAACTGGCCTCTGTCTATCTCCCCAGGACAGGACCTAGGGAGGCAGGCGTGGGAGAAGGTGGGTCTGGGAGGTCATGGTTTACCATCTGAGGGGCACCCCTTTTCCTGGGGTGGGCTGGGGCTCTCCTGAGGCTGCCCCTCTCCCCTCCAAACTCCATTATCTGGCCTGAATATAGTTTCTGAAATCAAACTCATCAGTCTCAATTTCCAGAAACAGACAGAGGACTAGAGTTTTAGGATCTTACAGAGCAGGTGGCCTCAATACACAGAGATGACCACTGGCCCCTTCTTCCTGTCTCCACCTCGTTGGGCATTTCCCTGACTTGGGGGCAGGTGGGGAAGGATGGGCTGCACAGAGAGGGGAGACCTGGCTCGTGGATCATAAATGAAACAGCTTCTGTGTACTGAGCCAGTACAGATCCCAGGCGCTGGGTCAAGCTCTTTGCATCTTGACTTCATTTAAAGCCCACAAGGTAAAGCGTCATTCATCCCAATATACGAAGAGGAAACTGAGGCCCAGAGAGGGAAGTAAGTTATCAGAAGGTCGGAGCTGTAGGTGGTGGAGGCCAGATTCAGACTGGGCTCAGCGCATCCCCTAACGGTCTCCCACCCAGATGGCCCCACATCCAACCAGAGGGAAGGGGAAGGTGTCCCCTCTTTGTCCCTCTTCCCCTCAGACCAAGTGAGACTTCTCTCTCCAGCTAGCTCAGTGGGAGCCGTGGGAACCCACAGAGGGTTTCCTGAATAATGGATGCTTCCTGCCCTTGCAGAGAAATTCAAGGTCAAAACAGCCACCAGTCACTCAGCTGTCTTTTTTTCTTGTTTTCCCCCACATGAGCCTCTCCTTCCTGTCCCCTCCCTCCCGAGTGGGCTCCCTGCAGTGGAGCCAGCCTGGCAGACAGGCAGACCAGGGCTGGGCAGAGGCGGGCAGTGGGTGGGCGCCTTCCCTCTCCTGCTTGTCTTCAAATGCTGGCTCCCACAGTGCCTGGCCAGATGGCTTCGGGCAGGTCAGCTGATCTCTCTCGCCCTCAGTTTCCTCATCTGTTAAAGGACAGTACCCACACCTCATAGAGCTACCGTGAGGTATAAATTAGGCATGTAAGTACTGTCATTTTCCACATTATGTAATTATGCACATATAAATCCTGTGCTTATAGTTTATTACAATTATTGTTTGAGTTATTGCGTTCCTGATGGGTGCCACACAGCTGTACTGTCTTATTTTATCTTCACATCCAACTTTGGAGGTAGATACCATGATTCTTATTTCATAGGTAAAGATGCTCAGACTCAGAGAGGGGGAGACACTTCTCCAAGGTCCCACGGCAAGTGACAGAACTGGTAGAGCTGAATCCAAATCCAAATCCAAATCCTAGGTACTTCGTGCCCCAATTGCACCTGTTCTGGACAGCATCCAGAGACCAGGAGGGCTTTGCATCAGCCCTGCAAGGCAATGGGCTAACGGAAGCTCTGCCTTCTGCCTCCCTCCTAGTCTGTGAAGCCTGCAAGTGGGTCTGCAGCCTGTGTTCTCTCCCCTGGTAGACGGGGTCACTCCCCAGTGCCCCTCCCCGGCACGGCAGAAGCTCCCATGGGTATCTGTACGCCTGAGTGTGCACTCGTGTGTGAACTTTGGAGCCAGACAGACCTGGATGCTAATTCTAACTTCACTCTGCTGCTGTGTGACCGTGGGTAAGCTACCTCCCCTCTCTCCCCCTCATTGTCTTCAATGGCGTGGTCATCGTGAGATTGAAGAGAGAGAATCCGGATCATGCGCTCACATCGTGCTTGGCGCACAGCGAATGCTCGAGAAGCGCTAGCAAGTACTAAGACGCAGGCATCTGTGTGCGGCGGGAGCGTGCCTATGTGGAAGCATATCTGTGTGTAAGCATGCAGAGGCACGAGTGTGTGACACGGGCTAACCTGTGTATCTCAGCCTGCATGATTTGGGTGGGTGGCAGTCAAGTGTGTCTGCGTGTGTGAGGCTGTGCGTGTGAGAGAAATTAATCTTTGGACTGGCCACGGCCACCCTCTCAGATTCAGTGGTCCCTGCAGGTCACAGGTCACCGTGGTCCCCACCTCTGCCTCCCAGATGGGGAGGAGCAGTCAGCCTCACTTCGGGGCAGGGCCTAGTTGTCTATCCTCCCGCTGGGACCGGTCTGGCGCTTCCTCCTAAAGCTGCCCAGAGTGAGCCCTGCCCAGAGCAGGGACAGCAATGGGCGGCCCAGGTCCCACTAGCAGGCCCTCTCCAAAGAGCAAACTCCGCGCCCCGCGGGCCGTAAATGTCCCTGACATTCCCCAGGGTGGAACAGGGAGGTGTTTTTTTTAGCAACAGACTCTCTTAGAAAATGAAAGGGAGGTGTTGCCAGGAAATATGCATGTACATACATATGTATACAGCACTGGCAGCATGCAAATAGCCTAAAAATAAATGCATTTTCTTAATCAGAAATGTCAGGATCTGTGTCGCATCCGGTCCGGGCTCTGAGGGACAGGGGTAAGGAAGACAGCCAGGGCAGTGCCATGCACAGACGAGGGAAGGATGACTGAGCTAAGGTCCTATCCCAGACTCCAGGCAGTGAGGCCCGAGAAGCTAGCCCTGGGACAGAGAGCCACAAAGATACCGTGTGTCTCGGCTCCATGACAGTGGGCTGTGTTTCTCCAGGATCCGTGTTCATGGGAAAGGGATCTGAGCAGAGATCCAAATGTCCGGCTCTGAGAAATCAACCCTGGCATGGAGAATGGGATTCGATTGGCCTGGGGGCCCCTCTGTGGCCTGTGGTGAGATTTATTTATTTTTTTTAAGATTGTATTTATTTGTCAGAGAGCACAAGCAGCGGGAGCAGCAGGCAGAGGGAGAAGCAGGCTCCCCGCTGAGCAGGGAGCCCGATGTGGGACTCGATCCCAGGACCCTGAGATGGTGCCCTGAGCTGAAGGCAGTTGCTTAAACAACTGAGCCACCCAGGCGTCCCTATGGTGAGGTTTATGTGAGGTCACACCGCAGGAATGCTCTCCGACACAGAGACAGTAAGTGAAGGGGCAGGCGAGTCCCCTCTCCTCTGCGAGGCCCCGGCAGGCCGGCCCAAAGAGTAGGACCTCCCTAGGACAGAGAGGAAGCTGAGGCACGGAGGCACTTGACCGGAGCCCCGCGCCCCTGCCTCCCTCCCAGGCAGCTGGCGGGAGCTACCACTGGATCGAGAGTCCTGAGGTAAGACATCACTTCAGGAGATGGAACGGGGAAGGATGCCGAGATGGAAATATCACAGCCTTCCTCCCAGACTCAGGGTTGTGGTAGCGCCTCAAGAATGGCCCCGGGGCGCGCCTGGGTGCCATCTAGGATGTCTCCCGGGGGTCTGCTCCTGCAGCACAGGGACAGCAGGGCTCCTGTCTGAGGGACAGCCAGGCAGGCGCTAAGAGCAGAGCTTTCAGTCTCTAACAAAACGGGCTTAAATCTTATCCCCAATTACCTAGACTTTGGGCAAGTTACTTCACCTCTCCGAGACTCTGAATAATGGGGATAATATTGCAACAAAGGGTTGCTGTGAGGAGTACTTGGTGAGGAAACGTCTGGAAACCGGAAACCCTTAGCTCAATGGGCACATGGAACTGCTCAGTACGTGGTCGGCACAGTGTCGTGGTTCATCTCCTATCCTGCACACGGTCCTGAACACGGATATTTGTTGAAGGAATGAGCAAAGAACTGGACATGGATCCCACCCTCAGGAAGCTCCCAGGCCAGTGGGAAACATGAAGGGGCATGTGACGAGGCCACAGGAGGCAGATAGAGTGCCTGGAGGCCAGGAGAGGCAAAAATGCTTCTAGCGGCTTAAATGGCACCGGTGGCCGGTGAGCTGGCCTTTGCCGGCAAGGGAAACTGCGAGAAAAAGGTGACGGGTGGGAGAAGAGAGTGGGGAAAGGCAAGACAGCGGGGCACTGGGGGTCCCCAGGAGCAAGACTCGTGCTCATTAAGGTTCATGGGTCATCAGGCTGGCTGGCTATTAGTTCTCTTGACTCTGACCCCATCCCTTCCCCTCTCTGGGTCTCAGTCACCACATCTGGAAAATGAGTGGATATACGCACATTCCCATCCCCACAGGAGGGAAGGGCAGCCTCGCTGGGGGCAGGTAAGCAGCCCACAGGCTTTGGAGCTGGACCCGGCAGCAGCCCTGGCTCTACCCTTCTCTCATTGCATAGCCCAGGTCCCTTCCAGTCTGACATTCTGTGACTTAGTGACCACCCAGAAAGTCTCTAGTTCACACACTGAATTAAGCAATAGATCAGGAAGGAAAATCATGGAAGCAGCCAATAAGAATCAATGTTTTAAAACCAAGCCAGTAGAAAGAAGCATTACCGGTGGTTTCTTTGATTAGTGGAACCACATGGGAGTTTTCTGGTCTTATCTAACACTTTTGATATAATCCACATTTTCTGCAATGATAACTTATTATTTTTAAAGAGGGGAAATTCCAATAGGTATTATTAAAAATGGTGTTGGAAGTCCTGGGTTTGTGTCCAGGAATGGTCGGTTACTGGCTTATGTGAACTTGGCTAGGGCCTTTATTCCTTGGAGTCCAAGCCTCCTTGGGTTTAATGCCCCCAGAAGCCCCTCTGGCTTCTGACACTGGGTTCCTGAGACCCAGCCCAGAGGTCTCTCTGCTCAGGGTCTCAAGACCCCCCTAGCGGTTTGGGGTACCTCCTCGTGGGGGGAGGGTGTGATGTGCCTCCCGGCTCCTACCCTAGCAGGGCACTTCTGTGGGGCTGTGAGTCAAGGCAGTGTTGGGGGATGACCACAGACCAGCTGCCCCCTCCCCAGCTATGGGAGATCAGGCCTAATGAATCCTAAGCCCCAGGTTTGGTGACAAGCATCAGCCCTGGAGAGCCCGTGGCTAAGGCTCATCTCCACTGTGCCACTGACTCGCTGTGATTCCCAAGGCAGGTCCTGACCTCTCCCTGTGCCTCAATTTCTGCATAGATACACCAAAGCCACAAGCAGGAAACCAGATGTCCTACCTTTTGAAGTTCACAACACCTTTTGGGATTCCCGTGGGGGTGTTGAAGGCCGGCAGAAGCTTCTCTCCCAGCTTGATGGCCTTTACTCGGAACACCTGTAAAGGAAGAAGCACGGGGCATCATGAATGGGGCTGGGTGGGCGCCATCCCTGCCCCATGCCGCTCCTGCCCGTGGCTGGACCCGGGAGCTGCCAGCGCTGAGTGGGAGGGGGCGCTGCGTCGGGCGCTGGAGTCAGACAGGCTTGGATGTGAACCTGGCTCCTCGCACTCCCGGCGACGTGGCCTTAGTGGAGGCACCTCCTCTGAGCCTCAGTTTCCCTGCTCACTCATAAAACAAGGCCCAAACTGCATCCCTTGGAGGCTGTTGGGAGGAATGACAATTAGGTCAGTGTACAGCAGTGTCAGGACTGTGACAAGGACTCGGTGATGCCAGCTGTACTTTGGGTGGCCGCCGGGAGGATGAAGCTGGCAGGGTGGCGGTCACCAACGCCAGTGCCTGCCCACAGCTCGGGGCCAGGATGCCACAGGCAGGGCGTGTGGCAGTGCATCTGATGGAGTGTGAAGAGCGCTGGACTGGGAGCCTCGCCCGGCCCCAGGTTCCCGTCCTTGCCTCGCGGCTTGGCTGCTGTGAGCTTCTCAGCAAAGCACTCCAGCCCGTGTGCAAAACCAGCGGACAGGCCTTTCCCCGCTGACATTCGGAATCTTCCCACCGTTCCCATTTTACAGACGGGAACGAGCAGAGAAGGTGAATGGTTAAACTAGTGACTTGATGGCCAAGGAGTTGTAAGGAGGCCCCAGGCCTCAGGGCCCTGCGGGAGGCTCTCACCCCCTCACACCTTTCTTCTAATTCAGATGCACTTGTGACCTTCTGATGCCAGTTTCTCTCTTAGGAATCTATTCTAAGGAAATAAGTAATCAAAGGTGTTGTAAAGATTGAACTTCATGCCTATTTATTCCAGCATTGTTTATAATGGTGGAAAAATGAAGATAGTCTAAATATCAAACAATAGGGAAGTGTTAAATTAGGACTTATCCATGCAACGGAACACCAGGCGGCCACTGGAATGATGTAGATGATGACTTAATAGCAAAGGGTTTGCAGTTTATTAAAAGAAAAGTATATTTTGAAATAGCGTAATTCAACTTTTGCAAAAATTATATGCACGTGGATGTATGAGGACCGGTTGGGAAGGAAATATACCAAAATGTTAACAACGCTCTCCTAGGGGTGTGGGGTAGGCTCATGGAGGAATTTTGCTTTCTTCATTCGGCTTATCTCTCTTTCTGTGCTATTTTTATAATAAAAGCAAGTCCACAGTAAATATTTTTTATTTTTTAAAACGTGAAACGTGGGGCGCCTGGGTAGTGCAGGCGTTAAGCGTCTGCCTTCGGCTCAGGGCGTGATCCCGGCGTTTCGGAATTGAGTCCCACATCAGGCTCCTCCGCTGGGGGCCTGCTTCTTCCTCTCTCACTCCCCTGCTGTGTTCCCTCTCTCGCTGGTTGTCTCTCTGTCACATGAATAAATAAAATCTTTAAAAAAAAAAAGTGAAATATAAGTTCCTTAGCAACTGTTCCGGGTGGAACAGCGCACGTTTCCTTTTGCTTCAAAGCCCGAGGCCCATCCAGTTTACTGACCTCCCAAGTGAGGTAAAACCAAGTCTGCTTGAGGCCCTGGCCCCAGTATGGGCCACTGAACGGCTGAGGCAGCTGCAGAGGGCCTGCAGTGGGGACGAGTTTGCCAGACTGGCTGGGATGTGGCAGCGAGGTCTCTGAGGGCCCCTGTGGTTCTCGCTTGGGAGGGGAGAGGTGAGGAGGGAAGAGCTGCACCTGGGCCCTGGCAGGGATGGGCGAGAGAAGAGGACAGTGTCCAGTGCCAGGCAGTGGTTCCCAGAGGTGGGCACAGGGGCCATCCACATCAGAGTCCCTGCGGGAGCTTGTCTAGAACCCAGGTTCCATAGCCTTGGCCCAGAAGCCACTGGTTTAGCAACAACAAAGGGCTCATTTGAGGCTCCTGCTAGTGTCACTTGACCCCCGGGGAGGCTGAACAGTGAGGCGCAGAGGAACTGACTCACACCTGAGCCCAGGGCTGGGGCTCCAGGCAGCTGACCGGCTGCCCTCTGCCCTGAGTACTCCAAGCTAAATCTTCTCAATGCTCTTAGGAATTTCCACATCTCCACCTTTGGAAAGCCGTATCGCTGGTGGGCACTGCAGGGTCTCAACCACACCAGGAAGGATGCTGAGTGAGTGTGTGCGGACCAGAGGGGCATCACTGGGAGCAGAAGAACACGAGTCCTACTTATTCTCTTGGAAGTGAGTGGGTGTGGAACAGATTCTGAACCCGATTCCACTATGTGTGTGTGGGGGGGTGTTTCCCTATATTACCAAGCAATTCTCCAGACACCAGCTGGGTGCCCTATAATTCAACTCAGTTCTGACACTATCTTCCTGGAGACAGCGTCAGATTCCGCAGTTGGAGGATTCAGTCCTACAAGACTGCTTCAGCAACCCCCCCCCAGCCCCCTTCAGACACTAGTCCTAAGTCCAGCCTGTTCCTGTGCTTCTGACCCATGGTCTCTAAGTCAGAGGTTCTCACAAACCCCTCTCTGGGTTTGATTAATTTGCTAGAGTGCTTCACAGAACTCAGGAAACATTTTACTGGTTTATTATAAAAGGACATAGCTCAGGAACAGCCAGATGGAAGAGATGCTTAGGGGCAAGGAATGGGGAGAGGGCGCGCAGCTTCCATGCTTTCTCCAGGAGTGTTGCTTTCCCCAGATCTCCTGTTGCTCAGCCACCCCAGAAGCTCCATGGCCCAGTTCCTTTTGGGGTTTTATGGAGGCTTCATTACATGGGCACGACTAATTAAACCACTGCCAATTGGCTCCTGATTCAACCACCAGCCCCTCTCTGGTCCCTGGAAGTCAGGGTGGTGGGACTGAATAGAAAAAACCTCTCACCTTGTGGTTGATTCTCCTGGCAACCAGCCTCTATCCTCGGGTGGGGTCCCAGAGTCGCCCAATTACATAATAAAAGACACATTTATTGCTCTCAGTGCTTAGGAAATTCCAAGGGTTTTAGGAGCTCTGCCAGAAATGGGATGAAGACCAAATATATATTACTTATTATAAGTCACAATATATCCCTGTGCCAGGTGTCTTAGTTACATGACCTTCGATCCCTGCAACAGCCTTGTGGGGAAGGTGTTGACCACTTGGAGGATGACACAACTGAGTGTCAGAGAAGCAATTTGCCCAAGGTTGTGGAGCTAGTAAGTGAGACCAGCTGCCTTTCCAACACAGAGGGATGCAGACAGCCATGGTAAGCCACAGTCAGGGGCCCAGCGGTTCCAGAACAGAGGTGAGAGATACTAGCAAGAATTATATTCTGGAGAGTGGAAAGTTCTCCGGGCTGGGAGTCAGAGACCAGGTTGGCAGCTGTGTGACCTCAGGTGAGCTGCATACTGTCTCTGACCTTTGTCTGCACAATACAACTGCTCATGTGCCCTGGACGCTGCACGGGGTTCTTCTAGAACTCAAGAGAGAGGATGTGTACAAGTGAATGTGCTACATGAACTGTAAAGAGCTGTGCAAATGTCACCTGGTGTGACTGTCATCACACTTGCCATTCTCAGGGGCATCTTGTAGGGCTGGCCTACCCAGCAGGGGATTCGCCTCCTATAGGTTCCCTCTGTAGCAAAGAAAGGCCTCAGCTCAGGAGGGGGCTGGGGTCTCTGGCACCATTCCACAAATATTCGTGGGGAAGCTGAAGAATGGGAAGACCCAGTCCACAGGCACCCCACTGTGTGCAAAACGGAGGACAGAGAGGAGGGAGGCCTCAGTCCAGTGCGGCTGAGCCCTGGTGACAAGCCGTGACACTGGGCCAGGTTGCATGGGGGCTGTAACCCAGGCCTGTGGCAGAAAGGTCAGGAGCTGACTCACCGCGGACCTCAGGGAACGCGACGTGAGGGAGTTCCTTCTAACTCTCAGTTCCCACATCTGCAAGTAGGCAAAGACCCCCACACCTCATGGGGTGTTTGGGGGTCAATGAGAGCGGACACATGGGGTACAGTCTCTGCCATGCGGAGGTGCTGGGGACAGAGAGGGATCGGCAGGGCGTGGCTGGAGGACAGGGTTGTGCCCACAACCTCAGGAGCCTGCCTGCTCAGGGATTCTGAGCCACGTGGGGCTCCCTGGGCTTTGTGAACTATTTCTAAATCACACCCCACTGTCCAGTCTGCTTCCTAGAGAGTCAGACTGATGATCCTTCCAGTGACATAGGGAAACTGAAGTGACCCCACGAAGGACTGCTTTTTATGCTCCCTTTCCTGCCTCTCTCCTTGCTGGCACCTGCACCCCTGCCTTACATCTGCCTCACAGTATAAATCATGGAGCCCTCCTTGTAAGGATCAAGGAGTTGATGATTTCTTTGGAATCTCCCAGCACAACAGATACCATCTAAGGAAAGCCTGGGAAAGAATGGCCAGGCAAGGCTGCCCTGTGCGTACCCTAGACACCGACACTAGGTATCTTGGTGCCAAGACCCCCGGCTCCAAGGAATAAGTGACTTATGGAGGACACCTGGACCCCCGTCCTTGTTCTGACCAGTTCCTGGATGCCCGAGAGGACGTGGACATCAGACCACAATCCTCAATAAAAACTCCAGATCCTAAGCAAAGAAGAGACTCGTTCTCCCTTTCCTTTCTGCGTCTCCCAGATGCTCTGTCTACGCCTGTACTCTGTCTTCAATAAAATCTGCTCTCACTTCCTCTTGGCTCACGTTCCATTTCTATCCTGCATGAAGCCAAGGACCCCCCTGGGGGACCTCTCCTCCTCTGGGTCCTCAGACCCAGCCAGACTACATCACTAGGGAGCCAAGGCCTCAAACAAGTTCTGGGAATCACAGATACCCTAAGAGAAGAGAGGAGGGTGAGTCAAGCATCAGGACTGAGGGGCACCAGCTCCTCCCTCAATCGCTAGCCCCCAAATTGACCCCTGTGAGCACAGAGCTGCGTGGCTCCCTCCCTTGTCCCCACATCCCGTGGGCACCTCCCAGAGCCGTGAGCAGCAGAGAGGCTGGGCGAGTACCTGGAAGAACAGCGTGCTTTTCTCTGCTCCGTGTCATTTTCCTGGCCTCGGGTTTTCAAATGAAATTCAGGCTTCGTGTGGCTCAAAGCCAAGGGCTCCCAACAACCATTATTTGGGGACGAGTTGGTACAAGTGGTAATCTCTGCTGAGGAGATGAGGCTGGAGGGGGAGGCCTGAAGCGGCTGGGGAGGGAGAATGTGCACCTATTGCTTCTGAAGCCCTGGTTGGGCCTTAAACTGCAGGGAAGCAGAAACGACCTCCTCAGACGACAGTGCTGGGGCTGAGCAGGGACTTTTCTTCGTTCCCCCGGCGCCAGGCGGTAGGGATGATATTTGTCTCAGGGTGGACAGAGCAGGGAGAAGTGCAGGGAAGGAAGAGGGCCAAAGGCAAGGCCGTCAGCCCTAGAGCAGCGGTTGTGCTGAGCAGTCACGGGGAGCACAACGATGGATGACCCATGTCCTGGGGACTTGGCCAACCTCATGCCCAATACTTGGGCTGTGCTTTCATGGGAGTTGACGAGGGGATGAAGAGCCTCCCATTTCTACAGAGATCTGTGGTTTTCAAAATTCTCTTGCTGCATGGAGAATGTGGGCTTTGGAGGTGGTCAGCTCGGGGTCAAACCTTACCCCCCCGTCCCATTTCACAAGATTTCTGTGAGCCGATCCCCATGGTGGGGAAGGAAGCGAGGCCCAGGGGTGGGAGAGGACTTGCTCCAGGTCACAGGCAGGTGTGGTGTGGGGATAAGATGCAGATTTTTTGACTCTCTGCCCAGGGCTCTGCTTTCTCCCCACACTTCTCAGCCCTTCCCCTGGAAGCCAATGCAGCTTGCCTGGGGCCTGAGGCCTTGCACTTAGGGCATGTGACCAGCAGTGGCTGCCCGTCTTCTGTGCCACTGGAGACCTGGAGCTTTGTCTGGCTGGTGGCTGGCCCAGGAGGGGAGCAAAGGAGTGGCAGTGAAGCAGGACAAGGACAAGGGCCCCCAGGGGTGGAAATCGTGAAACAATGGTCTTGGTTTCATCCATCCTAAAAACCAACACCTGCAAAAACCAGTCCAGCAGCACTACAAACCCCAACTGAGCCCAGAGCCTGCTGGGTGCTGTGCGAGAAGCTTCGTGGATGGTGTAAAAAGACTAGTCATCGTCCTTAGAGAATTTACTACCAACTGTGGGAGCCAGCGGGGGCTCACCTGGGCAGCAGAATGGAAGGCCTCAGACAGAAGAGGAGGAAGAGTCAGCAGGTGGCCCTGTGGAGGTTGGGTGGACAACCCCAGGCAAATCCCTTTGAATCCCTGTTTCCTCACTGGTGAAATGAGGGAGTGGGATTGGATGTCATCCAAAGTCTTCTCACACCTGAATGGTCCAAGGGCCTCAAAGGGCCAACTTACCTCTTCTCCCGTCAGGTAGAAGGCTGAGAGGAGTCCTCCGATGTACCGGATATTCACCTCAAACAAGGATGCTTCTCCACTCTGCAGGGCGGCAAGAAAGAGGAGGGAGACCGGGTGGAGGTAGGGGGAGGGTGGAGTGGGGTGGGGGAACACTTGTGAGATGCCTGCAGGGCTCCCAGGGACAGCCAGGCCCTTGAGACAGGTCACTCCGGCCCCAGCCCCAGACCCCGCTGGTCTGGCCACCCTTGCGCTGGGCTCCGGGGCCTGGCCTAGCAGGCCGGGCTATGCCAGGCGGTGGTTTTCCGAACAAAAGTTGAGAGTGATCAGCACCTGCTTGGCAGGCCATGACAGCAGGCTGACAGCATTACAAATAAACGCTGGGTTTGGCTTCCTTCCCCAGCCCTTGCCCGAGGCCATCGGAGCAAAGTTTTGCCTGGCTGCTCTCCAAGGAGCTCAAGAACCTGGTGGGGAGGTGCCGGCTGGAGCTTGCCAGAGGGGAGGCAAATTCTCTAGTCCAGCCACCGCCCCTTCCTCAGGGAACTTTCTGGCTTAGCAGGAGGGTGGGGAGACTGGCCAAGGGGAAGTTCCTCCGAGGAGGTTCTGGGGCAAACGGGACAAAGCCGAGGCTGACAGGCAGGGATGCCAGGCAGACGTGTGCAGGTTAGCAGCAATTCTCAGCCTCACGTCGGCAGCCCTCAGGGCATGTCCACACTTGCCTTAATCAGTGTTTTCTTTCTTGGGTCTGGACTGCAAATCAGGGGTCTTGGGGCACATGCCAAGGACCAGCTCTAGGTTAAAATCCCACCTCAGCCTCTTACTTGGCTTTGGGACGTCGGCAAGACCTAGCTCTTCTCTGCCCGAGGTTCTTCACCCTGAGCAAGCAGCTCTGAGTGGGACAGGTGAGACGCCCGCCCAGCGCTCCCCACATCAGTCTTTTACTGCGGACAACCCACAATGACCCCCTCACGTGGGAGAGCCTTTCCACTGACGAGCACCACAAGGCCATTCTCAGCGAGGTCATCATTCCCATTTTCCAGACGAGAAAGCCCAGGCTCAGAGAGGGGATGTGACCCCAATTTGGTATCTTCCGAGGACCTTCCCTAACCTGCCCCAGCCTGCTTGAATGTCCCCAGGCTCCCCGGACCGGCCAGCACCTGGCACCCTAGGTAGCTGCCTGATGCCCGTTCTCTCTCCACCACCTGCCCAGGGGCAAGTTGGGCCCGCGAAGATACCCCTTCCTTCTCCCACCTCGGCCTTTCTTTCATTCGATACGGTAGGAAATGGAAGGATTCTAAGCTACCTCACACAGACCACCAGAAGGCATAACACGCCTCAAAATAACGGTAATGAGGAGGAGGACACCACCCTACGTCTATATCAGACTTGACAGTGTTATAATGCTTGTTATAACCCTCCGTGGTAGTTAACCTCACAAGCCTGTGAATTAGGCATTGTCAGTGCCACGGTCACCCAGAGGGCAGGCCATCCTCTCCCCCACCTCTAGAGGGCAGCAGAGGGTGGGGTGGGGACTCCAGGTTAGAGCAGCTCTGAGCAGGTAAGCCACTTCCCCTGTTGCTGTTGCTCTGTGAGACAGATGCAGCCCTAGAAGGGACTTCCTGGGTGCCTGGCACCGCAGGGAGGAGAAGGAGGGGTCGCTGGCTATCTTCCCTCTCAGAGGAGAGCAGGCTGGTAAATACTCGGGCTGGCCAGGGCTGGAGAGATTCCCCCACCTTGAGGCTGGTCTTAGGACAAAGTAGAGAGTGCACGGAGCCCCATTTCCAGGACTGCTCTGCTGGGCACCTTGGGGCCAGGGGCTCTGGGTCTCAGAAGTGATAGCGTGGAGCTGGCCACTGACCTTCCAGGCACCTTTTGGCTCCAATACCCCAAGGGTCTCTGACTCACCACGTTCAGATGGAAGTTCTCTTCAACCCAGGCCTTGGCCTCCTGGAACTCCTCCTGCAACTCCATGAGGTAGAGGGTGTCAAGGGAGTCAATGATGGTGGCCCCGCTGAGGCCTCCTATAGGCATAGAGATCAAAGGCATGACCCAGGCTCGTTCCTATCCTTTCCATCCCCAGCCACACAAGCCACCGTTCCCAGGCCCCCTCTAAGTGCCTGGGCAGGCTCCGAGGCCAACGCTGGCCTAGGCACGATCCAGGGAGACTCTGCCAGTCTTCCAAGGGGAGCCCAAGAGCGAGTGTCCCCCCTTCTGCCCACCCCAGGCTGTGTCTTGGGCACTGGGCAGCGGACAGTGGGCTGGGACACCAAGTTCACAGGCCGAACCGCTTCCCAGACCTTTGTCCATGCATATCCGCCTGCAAGTCAGTACCAGCCAGGTGCCCACCACTTTTCTGTGACATGGGGGAGGGGGCGAACCATCATTGGGTTTACGGTCTTAACAAATATGCCAGTCCTCTGATTTTTCAATTCCATTCTTTATTTTATTCTAAGACCAAAAAAATAAAAATAAAAATAAAAAAAAGATGTTTATAAATATTTATCCAGGAAGGTATTTATTGCAGTACCATGTACAATGGGGAAAAGTTGGGAAAAAACTCCAACTCCAACAATAGGGGATTAGTTATATGAATTGTGGCTCAAACATAAAATAGGACACGATCCAGCCGTCCCTGCAGGTGAGGTAGACCTGTGTTTATTGGGGAACTATCCATGGGATCTGTTAAGTTAAAAAATGCAGGTTGCAAAAAAAGAAAAGCAGCACAGCATAATTTCTTTGTTGTATGCCAAATGTGGATGAGCCCGCACAGAACTAAGTCTGCCAGGATGTGATTCAATGGTTATCTCCAAGTGCTGGGATTACAGGTGCTTCTTGATTTCTTCAGCTCACGTATTATTTTTATAACCAGAAATGTATTTCCATTTGGAAAAAAAAAAGTTTGGGCAAAGAAACCAAATAAATGCACAAAGCAAAGATTCTGTGACTGCTCTAGGACAGTGAGTACAGAAAGCACGAGCTAGGAGACCTGGCCCCTGCTACTGGGCCTTAGACTCTTGTCCCGGGAGTAGAGGCAGAGATCATGGTGTAAAACATCCCAGCATTCCACACAGACTGGGCAGGAGAGTGATGAGGAAGACCTCCCCATGTGGTACAACCAGAGCCCGAGTGCAGAGTACTGTGAAGGAGGAAAGGAGGGAGAAAAAGATGTGCCTGGGGCCAGCAGGAGGGCTTCCTGGAAGAGGAGGCTGTTTCCCATCAACTCCTTAAAAATACAGGTAGCAGCAATTTCCTTTAGAGACCAGCACTTGGCTTAAGAGGACTGATTGTTCTTTCAGTGTCCTCCTTGCAGAGGCTCAAAAAGCCGTGAGAACCGTTACAGGCTCCACCTTCCCCCAGCGGGCTGTGCCCCTCCAGCGTCCGAGGCATGAGCACAGGCTTTGCGGGCACACCTGCATTCAGAGCTGGCATTTCAGTTCCTTAATTAGTGCTTCCCTGACTGCTCGCTTCTGTTGACTTTGCAGGCAGAGGCTCCTGAAACTCCAATCACCACCTCTCTAGGCCAGGCAAGGTCTGATAAAGGGCATAGCCTGGAAAAGGATAGGAGGGAGATCAGGAGAAATTGGGAGAAGGATAAGGCTGGAGGTTTTAGAATCCACTTCCAGAAGCAGGGGCTTCCCAATCCAGAGCCAGGCATCCCAGGGTGATTTCAGTATTGGGGTGAAAGTGAATTTCCAGAATGTCAACCCCTCCTACACTGAAGGGTTGGCGGGAAAACACCCAAAGCCAAACAGGGTTGATCTTTCCTGGTTTGTGCTGTCTGCTTCCCCTGTGGGTGCCAAAGGCTGAACACGGTTCTCGGGAACATTTTGCCGTGAGGTAGAGCGGCAGTGAGGCCTGGGGACACTGGTGTGCCACAGACGCCGAGCTGCGCCCAGCCCCAGAGCGCCCGCCTGGTCCATGCTCTTGGCTCTGAAGCTTATACTAACAGGGCCTCACACCTGATTTTTTAAGGGCCTGAAGGGATTTTTAAGATCCCACTGCCCTGCCCCTAAATTTCTTAGAGGACCCCCGGAGAGGGGTTGGGATACGCCTAGGATTAGACCAAAGGAGGAAAAGAACCCAAGTTCTCTCATTTCCCTGTGAAAACAGTCGGATCTGATTGCTAACTATGCCCCCCTCCCCACGCTCCCGCCAAAGGGGCAGGAGGCCCCTGTGACCGTGAAGGCTTAAAGAGAAGCCTACGGCCAAGGGAGACGCGGTTCAGAGTATCTGATTTCTGAATCCTGCCCTGGGCTGCCTGGTGTTTTCACCCCACGGGCCCTCCTTCCCTGGGCTGAGCCTGAGCCGGGGGGCCCAAGCTGGTGACCAGCTCTCCTTCCCAAGTGCTCCAGAGGCACCGCTGAGAAGGCAGCTCATGGAGGTAGCAAGGTTCCGCCCTGCTCTCAGGTTCCTGCACCTTCCCTCTGATGACCTCTCTCCCCGGCCCACACCTACCTTGCAGCCAGGCCGCAGGCCAGCAAGGCACTTACTGGAAAGCCTTTCACTCCAGGCCAGAGGTTACCCAGCGGCTAGGCTGGGCAAGAGAGAAGTCCCAATCCCGAATTCAACTTTATCTGTACCTGCGGCCGGAATGGGGTGGCTCCCGGGGGCCAGTGGGGGGTGGGGTGGGACACACACAGCTATTCAGTGAGCAAGCACAGGGTGTCTAGGCACAGAGCCAAAGGGGACAAAAAGTCAGGCAGCCAGCTTGGAAGCTCCACTGCACTTGTCCCTGAGGCAGATTCCAGGTTGGCTCACTCTCCCACCTCCAGCTTTGAACCCTTGCTGTGCACCAAGGACCGCCCTGGCCCCTTCCTGCCGGGCAGGAGGCCATGAGGTGAGTTAAAAGGACAGAGCCCTGTGGTGCCTGGGTGGCACAGCGGTTAAGCGTCTGCCTTCGGCTCAGGGCGTGATCTCGGCGTTGTGGGATCGAGCCCCACCAGGCTCCTCTGCTATGAGCCTGCTTCTTCCTCTCCCACTCCCCCTTGCTTGTGTTCCCTCTCTCACTGGCTGTCTCTGTCGAATAAATAAATAAAATCTTTAAGAAAAAAAAAAAAAAAAGAACAGAGCCCTGGGTTCAAACCCCAGCTTGAGCCAGCAACACATCTGCTCTCAGTGCCAAAGTTCTCATCTGTTAAGTGAGGTAAGACCCGTGGGCTAGGTACTGGAGAGCCACTGCAGGCTCCTGAGCTGGGATAAATGCATCACGTATGTGCCTGGTCTTTCTGATGAAGACACCTGTCTGTGCCTGGCCCAGAGTAAGTGCTTGATCAATCAGCTCATTGTTCTTAGTCCTGGGGTCCCATAGCTCATCTTGCAACACTGGCCCTTTCAGGGAGATGTGGGTTCAAATTCTGGTTCCATCACATACTAGCTGTGTGCCAAGGCGAATCACTGTACTTTTCTGAGTCTCATGCTCCTCGTCTTCAAAATGAGGATGGGAGTAGGACCTACTTCATAAGGCTGCAGGGAGGGCTAAACGGGGCAGTGGATGGAAAGGAGCTGGCGCAGCGCTGGGGCCATGGGAGCTTAACCCAACTGCGTGGCCCTCCTTGCCCCCAACTGGCTCTGAGCACAAAGTCTTCTGGGGTCACCCAGGCCTTGGGGTGCTCTTGTATCTCTGGCCCCTCCTGGGCCTACAAGGCAGTGTGGCATGAGACTACGGCTTGTGGAACCCTCGGCCCAACTGAAAAGTGTCACGTGGGTCCCACCCGTGTCTGCTGCTGAGGCCATTAACGCCCCTGATCTGGGTGTGCACCTAGCCTCTCAGGTCTTCCTACCTCCGGGACCTCTGCCCCTCCCCTCAGATTCACCCTGCACACTGCTGCCTGACCTGTCTTCCTACAACCAGATCCAACTGTGTCCCTCCACAGCTCAGAAGCTGCAACGGCTTCCGAGGACCCGTGCAATAAGGGGGGGGGGGTGAAGCTTCTGGGTCAGACGCTGAAGGACCTGGCCAATCTCATCTCCCATCAAGCTGCGCTTCCTAGACACATGCCATACCCTCCTGCCTCCATTCCTTTCTATGTGTGCTCTCCTCTACCAAGAAAGCCGTTCTGTGCATCCGGGCATACTCAAAGCCCACATGTTCTCAAAGGTCTGCCTCCCCCTGGCAGCCTTCCCTGATTCTACCCAGCTAACCCACTTCTGCTGAGAGAGTTCCCAATCATGCGCCTACCACTCCTGCCCTGCCTGCACTGTGGGGCTTGGCTCACCTCCTAACTAACCGTGAGCCCCTTGAGGTCAAGGGTCCCCACTGCCTCTCTGCCCCTCTTCTGCACCTTGTCTCCAAGCAGCCCCAAAGGCCAGAGCCCCCAGCCCAAGTGGGCCACTCGCCATCCCCTGCAGCCTCTGCGTAGGCCCGACTTCCGTGACCCTTCTGCAGGCTGCTAGGAACTGCCTCCCCCACCGCACCGTCTCCTGGGCCATCTAGAGCCCCCCTGGTGCCTCCCTGCCCAGGAAGCCACTGAGATCACCACCCCGTGGTCTATATAAGGTTCTGCCCCCCCCCGACCTTCCTCTCCTGAGAAGTCTTCCCCAGCTCCTCCAGGCCCTCACTGTAGGCCCCTATTCTGTACACCCCCATCTCCAGAACAATGCTGCCCCCCTCTCTTCACACCACAAAGGAATTGTCAATCTGAAAGTCTGTAAGAGCAGGGCTCTGGTCTGCGTCAGACCGGTCTCCAGGCTCCAGGAACAACTCCCAGTGAAAGTGGGCAGGGGAAGGGCCGGGAGCACGCCGGCCTGTCTCTGACAGCCACACTTACTCTCCCTGGCATCATGCTTGCTTGGGGCTGAACTTGGCCTTCAGGAAGCCACTCTTCCTCTTGCCTTTCTTCTAACCCTGTGACTGGGCCTGCCCAGTCCCCTCTGCGGGTCCCTCCTCTTCTCCAGACCTCTACGGATGGGCTCCATTGTTGGGCCTTTTCTCCTCTCTGCCCTCCCTCATCCCCTTAGTGATTCAGCACTGCCCACATGCTGAGGACTCCCAGATGTCCACTCCCAGCCAGGACCTGTCCTCGAACCCCAGCTTCCCCTATCCAGTAGCCCCCACTCCCATCACCACTGGGAGGTCACAGACGGCTCACATTTAACCTGCTCCTCCAAATCCGTTCCTCAACCACCGTGGTTAACGCCAAGGCCCTCCTCCCAGGAGCTGTGCCCCAGCCCTTGACTCAGTGTTTCTCTTCCCCACATCCCATCCCGCGGCAAATCCTGGTGCCTCTCATCACAAGATTTCCAGACTCCGCGCACTTCTCACCCCCTCTGTGCTCCCACCTTGGTCCAGCCACCTTCTTCTAAGGTGCCTCCTAACCAGCCCCTGAGCTTCTCCCCTCGTGCCCCCCACCCTCCACACCTCCACCTATCTGTCCTCAACACGGCAGCCAGAAGGATCCTTTGAAAACGACAGTCCTAGCATGCTACTCCTCTTCTCAAAATCCTCCTGTGGCTCCCATTGGACTTGGAGGTCCTGTGATCTGGCCCTGGCTTCCTCTCGGCCTCGTCTCCCTCTCCTTCTCCCCCTCCCACTTCTCTTGCTCCCCTCTTGTTGCCTGCTGAGTCCCCCGAGCCTGCTCCGTGTTAGGCCTTGGCAGTCCCTCTGCCACAACAGCACCCCCATCACTTCTCCCTCACCTCTTTGTTCTCCTCAGCACCTTCATCCCAGGGACCTTACATGTGGGACCTGTTGGCCTGTGACTGTCTTCTCCTAAGGGAGCACAGGCTTCTGGAGGGCAGAGCGCTGTTTTGTTCACTGCTGTCCTCCACTGTCTAGAACACTTTCCAGCATTTGTGCATAAAGGGCCCCTCACCCTGGGTGGGGAGGGTTTGGAGCGGGCTGTGGCTCATTCACATTTTTTCAGCGCCTGGCTGCAGTCTGGCACCCAGAAGTGTTAAAGGGAAATGTGTTGGGTCGAACAGACAGAGCCCACCAAGCATGCACCTGTGGGTGACCACGCCCAGGCAGGCTAGCTGTCTGTTCCAGGGGCGAGGCTGGATCGGCCAGGGAGGCTAAGTGTGTGGGCACCATTATCCTGTATGAAGCTGTTTGTCCTGCGTGGGTCAGTTTCTACAAGGAACTGGACCCCCGCTCCTGTTACCTCTTCCCCCTGGGGCTGCCTGGGCAGGAACCCTGCCCTGCTGGACTGAGGTTTGTACCCCCTCTCCTGACTCTGCCGTACGAATGATGGTGAGGTTTTTATGTGATGTTATGTTAGCAAAGGGAAATGGGTCAGGCTGGGCAACATAAACTGCAGGAAGAACACTCAGAACGAAAAAAAAAAAAATCACCCAAAGCACAGCCTATTACCGCAGTATCCCCAGAGCCATACTCTAATGGTTGCATTTAATTTGATGACATAATCCTCAGAGACTTTTCTTAATCTGTAAAGAAACAACCAAGTGTTTCTTTCTCAGCTTGCAAAGAAACTAGTGTGGCAAGTCTTATTCCCCAAACATGGCTGCCACAGTGTACCCCACCTCAGGAGAGGCACTCTTCCCACCGCTCCTCTCCTTGAACCTGGGTGGATGTTTGTGACTACCGGGAACAACAGACTAAACCAGAGGGAATGATGACGCACTAGTTTCTAGACCCAGACCTTAAGAAACTGGCAATTCCCACCTCCTGTCTCTTGGAACGCTGGCGCTTGGAACCAGCCACCATACTGTGAGGAAGCACAAGGTGGCCCATAAGGAGAGAACACGTCTGTGTTTTCTGACCGACAGCCCCTTTTGAGCTCCCAGCCAACAGCCAGCATCAATTCCACACATGTGAATTAAAAAGCTTCCAGATGGCTCTAGCTGTGAAGCTCCCCTTCAAGCCTTTCCAGCTGAGGGTGCAAACACGGTGTTAAAGCAATAAGCTGTCCTCATTGTGCCCTTTCTGAATTCCTGACCCACTGAATCTCTGAGCATCATAAAATAATTGTTTTAAGCCACTAAGTTTTGGAGTAATTTGTTATGCAGGAGTAGTAACTGGAATGTTCTGTCGTGTGGGTTTTTAGAATGATTAAAGTGATATCCCCACTACCCCAAAGTGCATTGTTTAAAACCACACCATCTTGTATGACGAGGTCTTCTGGACGCACGAAATCCTTCCAGGGATCAGAAGCTCTACACTTCTGTCAGGTCTGGGGCGGGTTTTTTCCCTCCAGTAATAATATTTTTCTTGACTCTTCCCATGATGGCTATTACATCATTACATCAGGTTGCGTCCAGAGGATTTGCTTCAAGGCAAAGGTTTCTTGGAGCCTCTGGAAGGACTAAAGATATTTTTAGGAACTAAAGATATTTTTTAGGAACTCTTCCTGGCACTCGACAGAATGCTCTTACTAGAGGTGAATCGATAAAAGACGGTCAGATCCGATGATGCTCCTGCCTTTATGAAGCCCCAGAGCCCTGGTCACATTCAAAGTCCCTGGGGCACCGTGTGCAGGGTGCCTGTGGTCCAGGCCTTGGCAGCCTCTCCCACCACTCTGCTGCTCTCTGTGTGGGTGATACTCTATCCACGTGATCTCACCAGGAGCTCCCCAAATGCTCTGGGGTGACCGCTGACATGGGTCCCTAGGCCTGGGATACCATCCTTTTCTGAGCTGGCTTCTTTGTCCTGGCCTGGGCTTCAGTGTTGAGCCTTCTCTCAGGAATTCCTGAGCCACCCAGCAGACATGACTACTCCCTCCTGGGCCAGCCTGCCCCGCTCCACTGCAGTCACCCCGGTCACAACACTGCCCCCACCACACCATACACGCCTGTGAATTCCAGGGGCGGTGGCTGGATCTGACTCCTCCCAGTGGCCCGGCATCCACCCCCAGGCCAGGCACAGGGAAGGTGAGAACGGAAAGCTGTTGAATGAATGACCGGCTCGGCTCGTGAAAACACTGACGGCGCTTTCTTGGAGATCCCCAAGCACTTGACAAGTCCTCTTGGCCTCGGAGAAAACACTCTACACAGCAGTGGCCAGCTATCCAAGGAAAACACTGTCGCAGGGACAAAATGGGTTGCCGCAGATGTCACAGCCCTGGTGGAACTAATGGCTTCCTCCAGCCTTCCCGGACAGATGCCACACTTTGCTGCCACAGCCAGCTGGAGAATGTTTGCTGTGGCCGGCGGCTGAATGAGCATCAGTGCGCCCAGTGACCAGACACGGTTCGCTGAAGTGGTCTACTGGACAGGGCTCCTCACGGGAAAACAGGGTATGTTTTAAAAACATTAATGTGGTATTTGTTTGTTTTTAAGTCAGAGGTGAGGGTGCTGTCTGATCAGGAAACGTGTATTTTAAAACTCTCTCTGGCATTGCTGGGGATCAAATTTGGAACTGCTTTTTATCTCAGAACGTTTCTGAGAGAAGAAAAGGCAGAGGGAGGAATTGAAGTCCAGGATGCTACAGTGATACCTCCAAAGGCACACGGTGGCTCAGCAGCTCAGGGCAGAGCCGTAACCAGGCACCACCTTCCAGACCATGCGATCTTGTAGGCTCGGTTCTTTCTAATCCTAGCTTAGTCCCTTTGCAGCTGTGTGATCTTGGGCAACCGACTTGACCTCAGAAAAATGGATAATAAGGTCTTCTTTTTAGAAAGGTGTGGCCAATTCAGACAAATGTATACAATGAGCATTCAGCAGGCATTCAATATAAGAGAATCTGATATACCCAGCACACCACCCCTTAGGTTTAATGCATGGGCCTGTTATCATAAGGCTCAGTTCCGGCACAGGAAGTCGCAGTGGGGCTGGCGAAGCTAGGATGCCTTGCAGATCCTTGGCCTCCTCGGCCCCGCAAGAAAGAATAGCATGGCTTTCTTGCCAGGCAGGCAGGAGACATGAGCCCTCAGGAAGGTGGAATGGAGCTGAACAGGCATTGTGGCATTCCCAAGCAGAGTCTTCTGCTGCTCACCGTAAGAGAGATTAAAGTCCAACTGCAGCCCTGGACACCTCCCGCGTCCCTCCATACACTTTCTACCTGGCTTTTACCTGTAAGTTGGAGGATTGCTCAGTACCTCCCTCTACCTCCACGGGAGAAGCAAACATCTCCGGCCCATTGGTCGTGTTCATGTAACTTGCTCTGGCTTCATGGTGGGTGGGGAATTAAACTGTGCCCTTGATTTTAGGTTTGGCTGTGAGACTTGCCCATGGGATGAGTGGACGTGACTTGAATGGAAGTTTGAAATAAGCCTGCCTTGGTTGGGCTTGTCCTCCTGCGCTCCCCCCTTTCACCGTGAGAAGAATGAATCTCAAACAACCACGAGTCCAAGAACAGTGAGAGATAGGTGGAGCAGGCTGAACCCAGCTGAGCACAGCCTAGATAAAATAAAATAACCTCTGGCCTATCTGCAACCACACGAATAAGAAATAAATGCTCATGGTCGTCGGCCACTTGTTGTGGAATCATTTGTTCCGCAGCTTTATTTTGGAAGAGGCTGACTGATACAATGCCCTTCCAGCCTTATTTCTTACTAGTCTTTTTATGTTCTTCACACACCAGCTAGGCTACTGATTCTCTGGTCCCTTCTTTCTAGGCTTCCAGCCCATTACTCAAGCTGTTACCTCTGCTTGGAATGCCCTCCTCTCACCCCAAATGTCTCTACATATCTCCCAATCCAATGGCTACTTTAAGTCTTAGAAAAAATGCTGCTGCTTCCAGGAAGACAACCCTGATTCCTCCGACCTGGACCGAGGGTCTTCCTCCTCTGAACTCTTTTAATAAAAGAATTTCTTTCAACTTTCAGTACGGTAATCTGTGTCCTTTTCTCCCATCCATCGTGGGCAGTGGGTGCCTTCGGGGCTGAATGTAATCTAAGCTGCAACTGGCCCTGCAGAGTCAAGGCATCTCTGGGATTTGCTGAACGAAGGAACAGATGCCGTCCTCCCACTGCCTCGTTCCCAGGTGAGGAAGCCTCCCTGACAGCCCGCACCCCTTGCCCGAGGCCGTTCCTGTGTGGTGTGAGGCGCTGGGGGCCAGAGACCAACCCCACCACACCCTGAGGTCTTGGCCAAGGGCTGGCACTCCACAAAGGTTAGCTTGTGGAATGTGGAGTTCTCCTCAACGCCAACCACCAACCCCTTCCTCATCAGAGGTTAACAGAAGTAACCGCAGTGAGCACGGCTAGGAGCTGGCTTCGTGCCGGGCGCCATGCCTAGGTTTCACATGTAGCTTTTTTACTGTGACAACTCTGTTATTGTCCCTCCTTTACACATGAAGATCGAGGCTCCAAGGAATTAAACTGCTCGCTCAAGATTTATTTCTTCACCCCAAAACACATTTCTGAGGGCTCAGGATGTGCCTGGTGCTGAAGCACAGGGGGGAGTGGACAGTCTCAGCCCCCACCCTCAAAGAGCTGCAGGTCTGGGAGGGCGGCAGAGAATGACACCAACCAGGTATCACACAGACAACATCTAGGTACAAAGTAATGCATGTGATAAAGGAAGAGAGAGCAGGATCCGAGGCCAGGAGAGGGGTGGCATTTGAGCTGAGGTCTGAAGGAAGCACAGGACGAAAGAGGGGGTGGGGGTAAACCAGGCAAAATGCACAGCCCAGAGAAGAGCCTGATGTGCGGGAAGTCTTGACATGTTTGTGGAACAGAGAGGAGGTCGCAGGCAGTGGAGAAGAAGGGCGGTAGTGGGAGCAAGGGCGTGGGGCCGGGCTGCACAGCCCTGAGGACTCGGGGAGAGGCCTGGATGGTTTAGGGACCCGATCCTGTGGCTGCTTTGTGAAGAGTGGCTGGGAGGGGTACCCAGTGGGGACCCCACGTGGAGTAATTCAGGGAGCTATCCCTCTTGGTGCGTGCCTACTAGTCACTTGTGGGTAGATGGAGAGTGGCAGGGAGCACCTGGGCCTACGCTCTGAGACCACCTGAGGGCTGCTGGTGATTTGTCATTCTCAGCTGTTCACCAGTCCAGGAACAAGAAGAATTAACCCTGAGCACAGGGCAAGGTTGGCCAGTTGCCTTATCTCAGCCCATCAGAGGAGCCTCCAGCTGTCCTCCCAGGCCCACAGGCACAGGGTCACAATGCCATCTTGGATATACGTCGTGGCCACACAGAGCTATGCATTGATCGTGGCAAACACAGCCTGTGGACCAGAGCCAGGAGACGCAGATGCGTGGCTCTGATAACAAGATGAATGATGATTTTTGGAAAGGGGAAAAGAAAGGAAATCAAAGAGGCCCTATCACCCCAAGAAATAGACACATGGCAGAGGCAGTGCCGGGAGAGCCTGGTACGGCGCTACGCCCCAGGGCAGCATCCTGACACTTGCTGGGATGGCCGAGCCGTAGGGAATGGGCTAGAAGAAAGGGGCAAGCTTGGAGCCACACTTACTAGTTGCCTCAGTTTCCTCATCTGTACTCTGCCTTGCAGAACCATGCTGGGGGTGAGCAGTCACACCGGGTGTGTAAAACACTGGACGTGCAGCCGCCCACATGGACCTCAGCAGAGACAAATCAACAGCCAGCAGCCTGTGTGGAGGGGGCCACTGAGCCGCCGAGCAACCCCTGGCAGCACCTCCTTTATGCCTCCAACAACTCTATGAGGAGGGTCAATTCATGTCCCTGTTCCACAGATGGGGAAACTGATGCTTCGAGTGGTCATGAACATTTCCCAAGGCTGATGAAGGGTGGAATCAGGATTCCACTCGGGCCGTCTGCTACAGAGACTCTGCATTTCATTGCTGTGCCACCAAGGGTAGACTCAGAGGGTCTGAGAGGATCCCAGGGAGGTGCCCATAGCCACAAGACTCCCAGGCCCCCTCCTTGCCTGTGGACTGGAGCAATGCCCTTGGGGTGCAGGCACCCCCCATGTGCGAAGAGCTGGGTGCCTCCCCCTGCAGGAGCCCTTCCATGCACACAGACCAGCCTGGCCCCCCTTCCTCCACAAAGCCTTCTCAGATCCCCTCTAGTGCTGACGCTTCCTCCCTGCCCCATTTTGGGTCCCACCGCTAATCACTTGGCCCAGGCTGACTCACAGGCACATGTGTGTTGGTCTGTCTCTCTGACAGGCCAAGCTCCAGAAGGCAGAGACCCTGACCATCTTCATCTCCGGAGTCATCAAAGAGCCTAGTGCAATACTGGGCACACAGGAGGTTCTGAGTAAACATGTACTGAGTCAACCTGGAGAGCTGAGAAGGAGCCAGAGGCCAGACCAGGTGGCCCTCGCCCCCTCGAGCCTTTGATGGGCCCACCTGATTCACTCCCAGCATCCAGGGAAGAGGACGGGACTGACTCGCCCCACTCAACTGACCAGGGACCTTGCCTTTCTTCGGTCCGTTGGCTCCCCCTAGAACTTAATAGAAGCCACACCGCTGCCCCCTCTCCTTTACTGAAAAGATACTTGTACACATTTTACACGGAAAGTAATGCAGAATTCACCCTGCCAGACTTATGTACGTTAACCACCTAACAGAGGTGAGGGGGACAGATTTTTATTTCCTATGAAGGATGGGGTGAGGAAATTATTTTGGAGTCAGGCAGGCATAGAGTCAAACCTTACCTTGGCTATTCCTGGCTGTGTGACCTCCGGTTAGCTACCTCACCCACGTGAGCCTCAACATGTTCATCTGGGAAATGGGGATAATGTCAGATAACACACATCACTAGAGAGACTGGCATTAGTAGATGTACAGTGAGATCCTTCTTCTTTTTTTTAAATATAAATGGGCTGCAGGGGGTGCCTGTGAGTCACCTTCATTTGATTACATTTGGTGTTTTTAGAGGCAGTAGCGATAGTGGAAAAAGCGCAGGCTGTTGGCCAAAATGTTCGAGCCTTGGTTCTGTATATTACCAGCTGTGTGGTCATAATCAAGTTACTTAACCTCTCTGAGCCGTGAGTCTACATCTGTCAAAAGGGACTGATAAGACTCCCCCTTGAAGGTGTGGGCAGCTCGGGTTAAGGCACAGAGTCTGGCCGAAGGGGGAGCAGGAGGTGGAAGGTCTGTGCGTGGGCTGAGCAGGGAGAGGCCCCTCACCCACTCGCCCATACCCACCCACTCCGCATGCCTGATATGACAACCCCGAGCATGCTTCCCTGGGTAAAAACTGCCTCTGTTTTGGATCTTTGGGCCAAAGCAATTCACAAATGCAGCAAATATGCCAAGCCCAAAAGACAGCTCTCCCTGCTTCAGAGAAAACACACAGTTCAATTTCCTAAAGATCGAACCCCAGGAGCCTTTCAAGGCTTTCCCTGAAGACAGTGGTTCTCGGAACTCAGGAGGCGCCACCCTCGTGCGACTGAACAATTAAAGCCCCGAGTATTTGTCATTCTCAGCAAAGGTTTGTGAGGATGACCGAGAAAATGGAAAAAAATCTGATTTCAGCGGCACGGTTTTCAGAAATATATGGTAATGCATTTTTGTCAAACCGCAGAAGGCACAGCTCAAATCATTAAAAAGCCATCGTACTTAATCATGCAAAGAGAAGGCTAGTCTATGCCTCTCAGATCATTTTCAAATGGTTTCAGGTTAACTTTCAAAAACTGACAGGCAAGCAGGGAGGGGATTATGACAGATGATAACTTGAGGAATTTCTGGTTCTGCTTCTCAGCGGAGGGCAAGGGATTTATTTGAGAGAAAATCGCCACCCAGACCTTGGCATGGCGGTGGTGGGGACAGTGGTGAGGGAGATTCCAGGATGGATCAGCCATGACTTCTCCCCACAGGGAGTCTGCAGCTGCTTTCTCATACAGACAGCACATTCAAGGCAAACTAGTAAGTAAATGAATAATACTGATGTATTGTGACAGGTGCTAATAAAAGGCAGGAGTTTAGCCAGTGGTTGTCTCAGCTGTGAGCACATACCCGGCTTTGGAACCTGCCTGCCACTCACTGGCTGTGTGACCTCACACGAGCTCCTGTCTCTCTCCGAGATTCGGCTCCTCCTCTATAAAATGGGATGCCCATCTCAGAGGCTTGGCAGGCTGTGAAGGAGTTAATTCCTATAAAGCCTTTTGTACAGTGCCTGGTACACAGTAAACTGTCAGTCGAAGCAGGCTAAGCAGCTCACTGCTGAGGGGGGCCTCATAGACAACCTTTGATTTGGATCAGGAAGGATGAGCAGAAGTCTGCAGGGTGAAGAACTGGAGGAAAGACACCCAGATACAGGGCACAGCACGTGCAAAGGCCCCACAGTAAGAGGCTGGTCAGGGAGGAGCACAGCATCTGTGGGAGGAGGGGTAAGGAGGGGGGAATGATGCAGGCTGGCATTCACTAAAGGGTTTGGACTCTGTTGAGAGGGCTGTGGGGAGCCACGGAGCTGTGTCAGCAGGGCAGGCCCTCGGTAGCTGTGTGGATTAGAAGCTAACTGAGGGGCCATGAGGAGGCCGTGGAAAAGGCTGGGACAGCGTGTGGTCCAGGCTCCTCACAGGGTCAGGAACATCCTACGTCTTCTTCCAGGTCTCAGTTCACATTGGGTACTTGTTGACCTCTAAGTGACCAACCCCCATCAAACTCTGATCCAGTGTCCCCAAACTCTGTTCCAGGAAAACACTGTGTCCTAGGCCTAGCAAAGATCACACTCCCCTTTGTTGGGGCAGAGCCATCATGGGAAAACTGCTGCCCAGTCAGGAACTGTATATCCCACCCCTGTGCATTTAGGTGGGGCCCTATGACCAAGTTCTGGCCAATGGAATGTGGACATAAAGTACATACACCACTCGGAGGCTCGATCCACCTGTGGGATGCTCCAAGGCCAAGGTAACCTTGGGAGTCATAATCTGAGGATGATGGAGCCTCCATCACCTTGGGTCCCTAAGTGACCACAAGGAACAGAACCCCCCCCCCCGCATCGGTTTGACTTTACATGAGAAAGAAATAAATGTCTGTTGTCTCAATCCATTGAGCTGGGTTTATCTGTTATAGCAGCTAGTGTTACTTTAAATAAATATACCCACTCAACGGAAGATCTTGGACATGTTATTTTGCCTCTCTGAGCCTCAGTGTCTCTCATGCAGACTGTTATGAAGGTCCAATAAGATGACAAATATGAGTGCTGCTTTGCAAGCCGGGAAGTACTAGAGAGGGGCCATTCATTGCTGGTGTTACTGGCTTCCATGTCTCCGAGAGCCTGAAGGAGAGCGGACTTGCACAGACCCTGCTAAGGCAGGAGAAATGCAGCCGGGCTTGGAGAAGCCCTAGGCAAGGGGTCAAGGTCCACCAGCAGATCCTGACCTCACTCCACATTTTAGTTCTGTCCCTCAACAGAGATGATCCCCAAATAGCTGAGACCCCGGGGGGCCGGGGCTGGCGCCTGGCTTCCATCTCCTGGCAGCTCCCCTGGGAAGGAGTCAGCCCAGACTTCTGATGACTTGTTTCAGCCTCTCGCAACTCATTAGCAGGAAATTGCATGCCCTGCCAAGAAGACGCATGCCTGATTTTTCAGACATGTCAGGTAGACGCTGTTATCAAAACCTTATCATGTCTCTGCATAGCCCCCATATTCGCCTGCTCTGGTGTCCTCCTGCCAGACTCTGTGCTCAGGACACATGCCTGCTGCCTTCGAAGATCTGAGAACCTTGTGTGGCTGAGAGTTCTGCCAGCCAGTCTGGCTGGGACCCAAGGCTCAGGATGGAAGCCTGCAATCGGTGGCTGAGGCACCCCCTGCACCCGGCTCCGAAGCGGTACTGCACTCGCAACCCAGGACTGACGTTCAGACCCGCAGGAAGACAGGAGAAAGGCCTGAGCAATATGTGATGAGCTGGATCTGGCCATCCCCAACTTCAACAGGACCCTGGTTATTACATGTCCTGTAATAACAGGGGGCCTCCTCTCCCACAGCCTGGGGACACGGGTAGGGAATCCCCTCCCCTAGGAGGGGCCTGGAGTCAGGGGCCCTGCTGCCTGGTTCTCGGGTAAGGGTGGGCGGGTGCAGACCAGACTTTCTCCCACTGGCCTTCACCAGCTCTGGCTGGGGGCTCTGAGGAGCTCTCAAATCACCTGATGGAGTAAAGACCCTTCACGCCCTGAACTGAGCTCTCTGGAGACAGAGAAGAAACAAGAAGGACAAAAAGCATCCGTTTCCAAACTCTTTCTGCACACAGCAATGCACCTGTTTGATCCTTACACCTCAGGAGTGCCGTCACCCCTGTGTCACTGAGGAGGAAACTGAGGCTCATGGAGATTAACAACTGGCGCCCGAGGCAGCAGTCTGTGCTGGGTCCTGCAGCCCCCACCACAGTCACGGCCACCCGTTCGGCACGCCCTGCATGCCAGGCGCTACCCCGAGCATTGCATTCAGCTCCACGGCTCCGGGGGCTATTCTATGTCCATCGCCAGAGGACGAGGCTGAGGCTTAGTGAGGTTGAGCAACTTGTCCGAGGTCACACAGCAAGGAAGCTGGAATCACAGCCTCCGTGCCTACAGTGTTGGTGCTCTCTCCTACACCAGCTGTCTCCCCAGGGCGAAGGCTCCTACCTGGGGAAGGCAGGGAAAGAGGCTGCAAAGTCCTATCAAGCAACAAGGCAAGATAGACAACTGCACCCACTTCGGTCACCATTCCGTTGCACACACGAGTGCACGTGGATCCGATGGGGCGGTAGACGGTGGGCATGTGCCTCCGAGTGAGGTGCGACCTGGCCACTTCTGTTAGCTCATGGTCTCCCTGGGCTAAATTCTTCTCCGCACGGATGGCTGAGGGTTAAGGTAAATAGGAACCAGGTAGGTGCAGGTGTGGTGGCTCAACCTTTTCTTGGCCCTGGTGGCAGAGGGTCCTCCCGCCCCTTCTTCCGGTGCAGAAGCCACCTGGCAGGGAACCTCTCCACCTCCCCACATTCCAGACACACTTCGGTCTCGGGCAGAGATCCAAGCAAACCAGTGACCACTGATGTGAGCACTTAGAGCTTTTGAAAAAATCGAGAGTCACAGGAGGGGGCCTGAAGCAGCAGTTACAGCCCAAGCAGCGTTAAGAAGGCCCCCCTGTCTGCAGTGCCCCCATCGTAGACGCTTAGGCCGAGCAGCTGGCCTCCAATTGCTCTCTAAAAGGCCCTTGGTGGACCTGGTCCTGCCCACCTGGGTGGCTCATTACCCACGTTTCATTTCATGCTACAGTCCTACTCAATTCCATGTGCCAGACCAGCAAGCCTTTGCGCGGGCTGGGCCTTCTGTCCAGAATGCCTTCCCTTCCCCTGCCCTCCTATTAAGCTCTAGAATGAACATCTGTGGTTCTCAATCACCCTGAATCCATCCCTCAGGTTTCAGATTATTCAGAGTCTCCCTCAAAAGGCATATCTTAAACTTCTATTAAAACAAACACTTTAGGGGCGCCTGGGTGGCACAGCGGTTAAGCGTCTGCCTTTGGCTCAGGGCGTGATCCTGGCGTTATGGGATCGAGCCCCACATCAGGCTCTTCCGCTATTAGCCTGCTTCTTCCTCTCCCACTCCCCCTGTTTGTGTTCCCTCTCTCGCTGGCTGTCTCTATCTCTGTCGAATAAAAATAAAACCTTTAAAAAATAAAAAAAAATTTTAAAAAAATTTAAAAAAACACTTTAGGGGCGTCTGGGTGGCTCAGTCATTAAGCATCTGCCTTCGGCTCAGGTCATGATCCCAGGGTCCTGGGATTGAGCCCCGCATCGGGCTCCCTGCTCCACTGGGAGCCTGCTTCTTCCTCTCCCACTCCCCCTGCTTGTGTTCCCTCTCTCGCCAGCTGTCTCTCTCTCTGTCAAATAAATTAAAAAAAAAAAATCTTTAAAAAAAACCAAACAAAACACTTTAGGAGAATCCTAGTACTCCTGTCAGGGAGAGAGGAACTGAAAAGTGAAATGGCCCAAGGACACACCACACACCTGTGCTCTCCAAGGCCTCAGCATGGCCTGGGAGGCCCTTGGCGGCCTTGTTCTATTTGCCTCCACACGCACTCCTGGCTCTCACACTGGCACGCCCTTGCACACGCTGCGCCTTCCGCCTAGAATGCCAGGTTCCTCTTCTCGGCCTTCCAGGCTCAGCTCAATGTTACCAGCTCTAGCCAGCTCCAGAGGTGGAACCAGGGGCTCCGTCCTTTGTGCTCCCCACGCTCTGCACATCACAATCATGTGCAGGCCCTCCCCCCCACACTCTCTGGGGGCAGGGGACACAGCCAGTTCACCTTTGCATCTCTAGCAGTAGCCCGGAACTGGCCTAGAAATGCCGAATGAAAGGATGAATGAATGAGTGAGCCTCTTGCTACGATCCCAAGATGCCTAATGTGAAACCTCCTGTGGGTCTCCCCTCCAGTCACAAGAGGTGCAGACGGTGTTTTTGTCTTCACAGCACAGTGGTATTGACCAGAGTTGGGTTTTAATGGTGCTTTGACAAAAGGCAGCGCCCATGTTCATTTTCCTTGGCTAATTACATTTCCCGATTGAAACGCTTATCTCTGGGCTGGTGTTGAAGACATAATCAGTTTCCAGAATGGATTAAAAAGAGGTGAGAAGCAAGAAAATAATTAAGCCAACTTCTGATTGAATCAAATAATTAAGCAGATTAGATCGGTTGCCTGTGATCTACGGCCCCAGCCTGTGCCTGGGGAGTACATTTCTCTATAGGAGAGATATTTCTGATTGTTTTAGAGACAGAGAGCACCGCTCACAAGTAGTAAGCAAAGGAATGACTCTGTCAACTGAATACAGATCAGGGTGGCAGGACCCCAGGTTCCGGGTTTAGGCAATGTACTCTGGGTTTAGTAGAAGAAATGAGGGTGGGGGCACTCTGCTCCAGAGCCACGCCTAGACACCCGTGGGGGAGAGGCTGCTCAATGGCCCCAGCTCCTCAGCCCTCCCTGTGTCCGTGCCCTTTGCCACTCTGAGCAGAGTGTCTGATCCTCTCCTTTTACTCTGGGCTCGGCCATGTAACTAAGTTTAACCAATGACAGCAACCAGGATGTGAGCAGAGGCTTGAAAAACACTTGTACGTTTTCCCTTGCTTTCCTGCCCCTTTGCCATTGCCATGAGAACATTCCTGGACTAGCCTGCTGAAAATGGAAGACACATGGAGCAGAGCTGAGTCACCCAGTTGTCCCAGGCAAGGGTCTCCTAGATCAGCCCACACTCAGCCACCCCCAGACACGAGGGTGAGCCCATTCGAGATCAGCAGTCAGTCACTGAGCTGACTCAGCCAGAAGCAGCTGAACCCTGAAGACCCTTGTGCTAACTAAATGCTTTTTGTCGCATGCCGGTGAGGTCTGCGGGTGTTTGCTAGGCCGCATCACTGTGGCAAAACACAACCGGTACAGCGGGTGACGCCGAGGCCCAGGGAACCACACAATTAGAAGTGCAAGAGATTGTGGTGACAGATAGCGGGGTGGGTATATGCATTAACCTCTGTTTCTCCCCCTGAAACTCCACTAAAACAACAGTGTGAGAATTATCTTTTAAAAGGCATCAATCCACAAGGACAAAGCAAACAGGAAAAGACAACAGCAACAAAGTTTTGGCAGCTGGAGAGGAGACAGGTGTGTATCACTGACTTAGCGAAGCCAAGAAAGCAGAATGGAAGCCCTGATGCCGAGAGCAAACACGCACCAGGTCTCCATCAGCAACCCCAATGGCTCTGGAACTGGCGACACCACCAGGCATCTCTGGAAGTGGAACAATAGGAGGATTTGTGTAAAGTCAGCTTAAAGGCAGTAAGACCTCTAGATCTCCTCCCTACCCCTCCTCAGCCAAAAACATGTTCCCTCCTCACTCCAGCAGAAGACTACAGCTTGAATCATGAGAGGAAGTGAGACAGGTCCTCTGGATTGTGGGATCCCTGGAAAAGGCACAGAGACTCGTCCTGAGAGCATGAGGGTTAAGTGAAGGTTTCTGGACTATCCCAACTTGTCCCCTAGCCCTCCTACCCACCCGACTCTCAGCAAGCTGGAGCCAGGAGTTCACCCTCTAGGAGGTGAATGGAAACATCCTCTCTGCAGAATCTGACCAGCCCTAGAAAGCAAGAACCTATATCAAGAAGTCTGCTGTCAGATTGCCCTACAGCGAGGTATCAGTTAATAAAGCCCAGTCACCACCCTGGAGCTCCAACCACCCTGTTTTCTGCCCCACATTTAACACGAGCACACAACCAAGGAAAAACTGACATGTGAGCTAGACGTACCCGCGTATACACACACAGAGGAAAAGTAAATTTAGAGGACACGGAGGCTCTGCAGGAGGAAGGAAACGACACAGAATAACACCCTCAGAGGGACATACTGCATCTGTGAAATAAGAAAGGGATACTTAAAATAGAACATTCACAAAATAAAACAGAATTCTTAGAAATAATACACAGTTTGACAGTAGAAATAAGAAACTCAATAGAAGAGCTGGAATATAAATTTGAGGAAATTTCCCAGAGTGGAACCAAAAAACATTTTTTAAGTGGTGGAGGGGAAAGAAAGAGAAAATAGAAGAGAAATAAGAAATTTAGAGGACCAACTCAGGAAATCTAAAGTCCAAACTACAGGAATTTCAGAAATGGAGAAAATGGAGGGAAGAAAATAATCAAAAAAGTAATTCAAGAAAACTTCCCAGAACCAAAGGACATAGGGTTGCATACTGAGAGGGGCCACTGATTTCCCAGCACAGTGGCTAAAAGAGATTCACACTAAGACACGTCACCACGAAATTTCAAAACATCGTCAACAAAGGTTGGATCCTATAAGCTTCCAGAGGAAATACACAGGTCACGTACAAGCAATCAGATGTCAGAATGGCATCAGGCTTCTCATCAGGAATGCTGGAAGCTAGACACAATGAACCAATTTCAACATTCTGAGTAAAAATGACTTTTATCTTACAATTCTTAATCTAGCCCATTAGCAATAAAGCATGAGAGTAGAATATACAGATTTTCTGATTTTATTTTTTTATTTATTTTTATTTTTTTTAAGATTTTATTTATTTATTTGACAGAGATAGAGGCAGCCAGCGAGAGAGGGAACACAAGCAGGGGGAGCGGGAGAGGAAGAAGCAGGCTCATAGCAGAGAAGCCTGACGTGGGGCTCGATCCCATAACGCCGGGATCACGCCCTGAGCCGAAGGCAGACGCTTAACCGCTGTGCCACCCAGGCGCCCCGAGATTTTCTGATTTTAAAAGTTTCAAATATTTTACCCCCTCAATCCTCCCCATTGCACTCTTTTCCAGGAAACTACTGGATGGTGTAAACCAAGAAAGAGAAAGATAAGGGATCTGGAAAATTGGGGCTTTGAAACAAGAGGGACTCACTGCTAACATCATACTTAATAGTGAAAGGCTGAAAGCATCCCCCCTAGGATCAGGAACAAACAAGGACATCTACTTCTACTTAACATTGTGCTGAAAATTCTAGACAGGGCAGTTAGGCAAGAGAGAGAAACAAAAGGCATCCACATTGGAAAGGAAGGAGTAAAACTATCTGTTTGCAGAAGACATAATCTTTTTTTTTGTTTTTTTAATTTCAGTTTATTAACATATAGAGTATTATTGGTTTTAGAGATAGAGTTCAGCGATTCATCAGTCTTATATAATACCCAGTGCTCATTACATCACGTGCCCTCCTTAATGGCCATCCCCCAGCCACCCCATCCCCTCCCCTCCCTCCCCTCCAGCCACCCTCAGTTTGTTTCCTATGATTAAGAGTCTCTTATGGTTTGTCTCCACAGAGGATATAATCTTATACATGAAAAATCCTAAGGAATTGGGGCACCTGGATGGCACAGTCAGTTAAGCATCTGACTCTTGGTTTCTGCTTAGGTTGAGATATCAGGGTGGTGAGATTAAGCCCTGTGTTGGGCTCTGCACTCATTATGGAGTCTGCTTGGGACTGTCTCTCCCTCTCCCTTTGCCCCTCCCCCCTCAAATACATAAATAAATCTTAAAAAAAAATCCTAAGGAATTTTAAAATCCTAAAAATTAGGGGCACCTGGGTGGCTCAGTCGTTGGATGCCTGCCTTCAGTTCGGGTCTTGATTCCAGGGTTCTGGGATCGAGCCCCGCTTCAAGCCCCACATCGGGCTCCCTGCTCAGTGGGAAGCCTGCTTCTCCTTCTCCCACCCCCTGCCTGTGCTTCCTCTCTCACTGTGTCTGTCTCTCTGTCAAATAAATAAATGAAATCTTATTTTTTTACTTGTTAATTAATTTTTTTATAATAATATTTTTTATTATATTATGTTAGTCACCATACAGTACATCCCTGGTTTTTGATGTTAAAGTTCGATGATTCATTAGTTGCGTATAACACCCAGTGCACCATGCAATACGTGCCCTCCTTACTAAAATCTTTAAAAAATTTTTTTAAATTCTAAAAATTAAAAAATCCTAAAACACTAAGGTATACACTTAATAAAAGAATTTCAAGACCTGTACACTAAAATTTAGAAAACACTGTTGAAAGAAATTAAAGAAGATCTAAATATATGGAGAGATGTTTCATATTTGTGGACTAGAAGACTTTAATAATGTCAAGATGGCAATACTCCCCAAATTAATTCAATGTAATGCCTATCGAAATCCCAGCTGGCTTTTTTTGTGGCAGTTGACAAGCTGATCTTAAAACTCATAGGGAAGTACAAGCACTCATACAAGGAACAGCCAAACAATAGCCCAAACAATCTTGAACAAGAACAAAGTTGGAAGACTCACACTTCCTGTTTTAAAAACTACAAAGCTGTAATAATCAAGACAGTGTGATACTGGCATAAGGACAGGTGTGGAGATCAATGGAACAGAGCTGACAGTCCAGAAATAAAATCTTACATTATGGTCAACTGCCATTCGACAAGGATGCTAACACCACTCAATGGAGAAAGAATAGCCTTTTCAAAAAATACTGCTGGGACAACTAGCTATCCACACATAAAAGAATGAAATTGGACTCCTACCTCACACCATACACATCAAGCAACTCAAAATAGATCACAGTTCTAAAATAAGGGCTAAAACTGAAACACTTTTAGAAGAAAACACAGGAGTTCATGACCTTGGGTTAGGCAATGGTTTCTTAGATATGATACCTCAAAAGTACAAGTAACCAAAGAAAAAATAGAGAATTGGACGACAACCAATTTAAAACTTTTGCTGAAAACTAGACCATCAAGGGGCACCTGGGTGGCTCAGTCCATTAAGCATCTGCCTTTGGCTCAGGTCGTGATCCTAGGGTCCTGGGATTCAGCCTTGCATTGGGTTCCCTGCTTAAAGGGGAACCTGCTTCTCCCTCTCCTCCCCGCTTGTGCTCTCTCTCACCTTCTCAGTCGCTATCTTGGTCTCTCTTTCACTCAAATAAATAAATAAAATCTAAAAAAAAAAAAAAGAAAAGAAAACTATACCATCAAGAAAGTGAAAGACAATCCACAAAATGGAAGGAAATGTTTGTAAACTATATATCCAAAAGGGACTGGTATCAGGAATATAGAAAGAACTCTTACAACTCAACAATAAAAAAGATAAGTTACCCAATTAAAATATGGGCAAAGGATTTGAATACATATCTCTCCAAAGAAGATAAACAAATGATCAATAAACACACAAAAAGGTGCTCAACCTCATTAGGTATTAGGGGAATACAAATCAAAACCACGATGAGATCACTTCATTCCTACTAGGATCACTATAATAAAAAGGATGATACACTATCACAGGTATTGGCCAGGACGGGAGAAATCGTAACCCTCACACACTGCTGGTGGCCATGTAAAATGGTGCAGGGTCCTTAGAAAACAATTTGGCAGTTTCTCAAAAAGTTCAACAAAGAGGCCTCCCATGACCCAGCAATTCCATTCCTGGGCATACATACCCAAAAGAAATAAAAGCATTGGTTGACACAAAAATTTGTACATGAATGTTCACAGAAGCATTATTCATAGCAGCCAAAAGGTGGAAACAACCCAAATGTCCATCAGCCGATGAATGCAAACATAAAACACAGTATATCCTTCATGAAATATTATTCAGCAATAAAGAGAAAGTGATGCATGCTACTACACAGATGAACCTTGAAAACAAGACGCTCAGTGTAAGATGCCAGATGCAAAGGACCACAGTGTGGTCTCATGTTCATGAGATGTTCAGAAAAGGCAAATGTACAGAGACAGACAGTAAACTGGTAGTTGCCTGTGGCCGGGGGTGAGAATGGGCACAAGGTTTCTTTTTAGGTGCTGAAAATGTAAAATCAGATTGTGGTGCTGTGATACAGCTCTGTAAATATACTAAAATTCGCGGAATTGCACACCTAAAAATGGGTGAATTTTATGGTATGCAACTTACATGTCAACATTAACTATTAAAAAATAAAACCAAGAGAGACCACAAGATCCACAGAGAAGAGCCGCTGTGCAACAGGCCTGGGGGTCAAGTCTCCAGAATGGAGCACATCAGAGGCTCAAGGAGAGACCTTCAAGAGAAAGAAATCGATGCCACACCTAATGCCCTTGAACACGCTGAGAGGAATCTACAGCAGGGAGAACTTGCAGATGCGGTGGTAACTGTAACAAACTCAGCAGCAAACAAGTGGGACAATTACAAACTGCAGAGAACACAGTTATGTAGGAAAGAGAAGAAAGTCATGCCGTATCAGGATCAGCCATGCAGAGCTGCCATGATGTTAAACACCAAATAATCGATAGTTTGCTAATATCCGGTAATAGAAGGAATGGATAATGGGAAGTGTGTGTGTGTGAGAGAGAGACAGACAGAGACGGAGACAGAGAGGGAGAGAGATGAATGTGGAAACTAAATAAAGCTACAATGAGATATCAATACTTATCCACCAGAATAACTAAAATTAAAAAAAAAAAAGGCTGACAATACCAAGGGTTGGTGAAGATGTGGAGCAACTGGAACTGAGAGGGATGGAAAATGGTACAGTTACTTTGAAAAAGAGTTTGGCAGCTCCTGACAAAGTTAAACAGACAGTTCATATAATGCCCAGCAATTCTGCTTCTGGGTATATGCAGAAGAGAAATGAAAATAAACATCCCCACAACAACCTGTACACAAAGACACAAAGCAGCCTTATTTGTAAGAGCCCCAGAGTGGAAAGAAACCAAACGCCCACCAGCTGGATGGTGGGTGGTGGTGGATAAACCAAGTGGGGTCCACCTGCACGAGGGAACACTAGTGAGCAATAAAAAGGAGCGAACTCCTGATACATACAACAGTGCGGAACAACCTCGAAAACATCACGTGAAGTGAAAGACCAAGACATAAAAGTATATACTCATTTTATTATATTTATTATTATATTATGATTTTATTTATACAAAACTCCAGAAGGTTCAAACTAATCTAGATTGACAGGAAGCAGATCGGTGATTGCCTGAGCCAGAAGTTAAGGAAATCTGAACTGCAATGGGGCCTGGGGGACCTTTCAGAGGTAAATAAATTAATTAATTAAAATGTTGTGTATCCTGATGTTGCCGGTGGTTAAAAGCATCTGTCAAAATATACTGACCTGTATGCTTGAAATGTGTATGTTTTACTGTATGAAATTGTATCTCAATATAATTGATTAGTAAGGGGGGAAAAAGGGATAGAGCTATTTGGGGTTAAAAACCAGGGAGACTTCATGGAGGAGGTCGTGTGCCAGCTTGGTTTTTATATATATATTTTTTAAAGATTTTATTTATTTATTCGACAGAGATAGAGACAGCCAGCGAGAGAGGGAACAAGCAGGGGGAGTGGGAGAGGAAGAAGCAGGCTCATAGCGGAGGAGCCTGGATGTGGGGCTCAATCCCATAACGCCGGGATCACGCCCTGAGCCGAAGGCAGACGCTTAACCTCTGTGCCACCCAGGCGCCCCCAGCTTGGTTTTTAAAAACAAATTTGAAAGACATACAGAAGAAAGGGCAGGGACCCGTGTGCAGAACAAGCAAGTATGGTTGAGTCTGTTAGCTGTTCCCTAATGTCCATTCTCCTTTGATTTCCAGAGAAACAGAAGCCACGGCTTTAGCTGAACACAGGGCCATGAGAAGAGAGGCTCTGTCTTCAGCCTCCCTTGCAGCTAGGTGCAGGCACGTGTGCACGTTTCGATCAATGGGACGTAAGTGGGAGTGGTGGGTGCAACTTCTGCAGAATATGTTTGAAGGGTGGCAACATTCCTTCTCGTCCTTGTCTTCCCTTCCTGCTTGCTGGGATGTGGACATGATGACTAGAGCCCAAGAAACCCCCTTGGCTCACAAGGTAGAAGGCGTCACTAAGGAGGAAGAGACGAACTGGAGTTGCTGTGGAGAGTGGAGCTCCCACCCCAGTCCTAGACTGACTACCCAGACTTTAAGAGGGAAGTAACTTCTATTCTGTTTAAGCCACTGCTATTTTGGGTTTTCTTTTAGTTACAGTAGGATCCCATCCTAAGTAAGAAAATGAGCAAAGGCATAACAGTGAAGTGCTCTTTTCCCAGTGCTGCAGACTCTCCCAGACACCACCAGCAGGATTTGTCTACACTGCTTGTGGGCAGGGCCCTGGGGCTCCTCATCTTTCTGTTTCCAGGGCTGGCACACAGAAGATTTTCGGGGGAAACATTGTGTTGGCTGGAAGACCATGATTCAAGTTCCAACACGATGTTACAGACCGAACATTTGTGTTTCCCCGAAATTCATATGTTGAAATCCTAACCCCTAAATGATGGCATTTGGAGATGAGGCCTCTGGGTTAGACAGGTCATGAAGGTGGGACCCCCTGACGGGATTAGTGTCTCCATAAGAAGAGACGCCAGAGACTGTGGTGTCCTTCTGTCTGTCTCTTTTTCCTCGCCTGACATGTATGCAAAGAAGTCACATGAGATGTGAACACACAGCACGATCGCAGTGGCCTACAAGCCAAGAGAAGAGGTGTCAGAATGAAGCTCATGTTGCTGGCACCTTGATCTTGGACTTCTAGACTCCAGAACTATGAGAAATAAATTTCTGTTGTTTAAGCCACCAGTCTGTGGTATGTTGTTACAGCAGCCCAAGTTAACTAACATACACAAGATGGACGGAGCTTGCTGTCTGCAGGCAGGGCCTAGACCCTCCCGGTTACCACCATAACCCTTGTACCCAGCTCCAGAAGATGTGCTGTGGGATCTCAGGTATTTGTGGGAGGAAAGAAGGAAAAGCTGACGTAGCTGAAGTCTGAGGTTTCAAAGGTCAGTGTCCACACATCCCTCTTTAAATCGCCTTCTGGGTACTACCTCTCCTCCCACTCCTAGTCCATGTCTTTTTTGGGGTGGGACCATCCAGACCCTGAGCAGTCGGGATGATCGTGTGATCCAGACCTCAGCCAGTCCACACCTTTCAGTTCTCTGCAAATACGGATTAGTCAGAGACAGACAGAGCCATGGGCCCAACCGAAGCTTATTAGAGCTAATCTTAGGACTTCGACTGAAAAAATTAAGAAAATGGCACTTTTATGCCATGCACAAATTGGGTGGATAGAAGCTAATTTAGCTGTAGCCAAACTGAGAAAGTAGATCGCAGGGGCAGAGAAAAAGAAACTGAGTCTTAGTGACATCATCTGATGCCTGGATCAAGCTGTGCCTGAAGTCCAATCCTAGTGATTTCAATCAAGTGATCTAGTAAAAACCTTTGGGTTTAAACCAAATGGGTTTGAGTCTTTGCTTTTTTTTTTTTTTGCAACGCAGAGAGTGCAAACTAACACATTGAGGGTCAATGTCATCCCTAAAATACATCATCTTGGGGATAGTGTTGTGTTCTAATACAGGTACCGGGGCACCACCAGGTTGCTGCATTTTCCTTCCTTTTGAGTATAGCTGAGTCTGAGAACTCAGACAAGGCCTTGTTGATTCTACCTGGTATGTGACGCTGTAAACCAATCTCACATTATCAGCACTGCAAAAATTCCCCTATAAAAACACAGGAGTCTAAAATGTTAATCTGGGAATTAGTGGACATTTATCTTCTTTTGGATCAGTATAATTTCCTCCCATTTTTTTTTTTTATCTGCTTTCTGAGCCACCTCATTTATCTAAGCTTTCAAAAGCTCAGGCAAAACACATAAGGCACTTCAGCTACAAAAACCCATGCTCGAGGACGTGTGTTTACCAGGATTGCTACAGAAATTCTTATACTGCTTTTCTGAGGCCTTACTATCAAAATTTTTATTTGTGAATAGAGCCAGAGTAGTTTTACTTATCAACAAAGCTTTCCCCTAATTATCAAATCAGGGGGAAAAAGTAATTAAAAAATATTCTTTTTTTATTTTTAAGGGGAAGGAGATTTATATTGTTTGGGTTTCAAACAACCCTCTTTCCCTACCAACCACCCAAGACAACTGACTGACTTTAATTAAAGACCATTTACCCTGGGAATGGATTGCTTGCTGCAATTTGTGCTGAAGAGACACATTTGCAGACAAATGGATGGCAGTCCTTAGATTTTGCTCCAACGACAAAAGAAGTGATTATGTTCCCCCATCACTTCCTCCCTCTGAAGAACTCTATTAAGAGAATAATTTGAACGGACTCTTCTGCTACTCTGCATTTTAAAGTGTGATCTATTTCAGCACCACCAACATATTTCCCCTTTTAAAAATGAGTGATATTTAAGGAAAAGTGCCAGCTGGGTACATATTTGAGGAGGGGCTACGGGAAACACAAAGGTTTATATAACTCCCTCTGAAGCTCACTTGCTTGCAAGTGCTGAGTAACCTGTCGCCTTGGTTTGCGGCTGCAAATAGCAGCCAGAGACAGTCCTAGAGCACAGGAGGGGACTAATCCAATTCACACGCAGGCCCTGGACACCTTGTTCTATTTTCCCATTTCCTGTTGCCCAGTGCTGGAGGGGTTTGGATGAGGCTAACTGCAGAGTCGTGGAGTTTAAATGGAACTCTTGGGCCCTAAGGTCTCCTGATTTGTATGTGGTCTAAAAAGAGACACATGGATCTGCCTCGGAATTGGGATGACGGAAGCCTGGACTGCAGGGAGCTCTCTGGTACTGTGTTAAAACAAATCCAGAGTGCCTTCTCTGTGACTCCATAAACCCCCATGTCTGCTGCATCATAATGCTCTGTCTGGTATGCTCAAGGTCTGAGCATGTCTTGAAAGCAGGGGCTAACCTACCTTCTTGGGGCTTAGCTCAGCAGCTGGCATACAAGTGGTGCTCAATAAATGTAGAATGAGTAGCGGCATGAAACCGTGTCTTTCATTCTGTCCATTTGGATCTAAGCTCTGCACCAACAGTGACAGGGTGCCTGGTCAATTTATCCCAAATCCAGGAAAGGTGCATATAGCCTGGGCCTGAGATGATGGGGATCCTACCTTTTTTCTCTCGCAGTGACCCAGGAGATATTTGACTTCAAAGGTGTTAGAGTAGGAAGGAATCCAAGTGTGGTGGATTACAAAAGCACTCCCGATTCTCCACCCTTCCCTGTACCCACGCCTTTGGCCCCGTGACTTAACAGCTGCTCCCATTAAGAGATGGAGTCTATGTCCTCGGCCCTTGTATCTAGGCTGGGCTTTTAACTCGCCTGGCCAACAGAATATGAAGAAAGGGACAGTGTGCTAGTTCTGAGCCAGGGTCTTAAGAGGATATGCATGCTTCCATCTGTTCTTTCAGACCCTGTCCCTGCCATGAGAAGAAGTCTGGGGCCACATGTAGCAAAGCTAGGTCATCCCACCGAAGCCATCCTAGACATCTGGCACCCAGGTGACCTGCCAGATGCCTCCAGACACATGAGAACTAATAAATGGTTTTTGTTTTAAATCCCTCAGTTGTGGGATGGTTCGTTATACAGCAACAGCTAACCGATACACTGAGTTCAACATTGCAAACAGGTGGGTGCCCTGAGGCCCAGAGAAGGGAGAGAGCTTCCCTAAAACTGCATCTGCCGGGGACAAGAACCCAAGTCTGGGAACCACTCACCCAGGGCCTTTCAACCCTACTGAATGCTGATCTTTCTTCAAGATGCCATATCTTCCATCTTTCTAAGTCATTAACACTCAGGATCCGAACAGCGGGCAGGAGCAGGTACACAAAAGTCATCAGCACCCATTCAGAGGCAAAGCAGATGCCATTCGTTCCTAGCCTGCTACCTCTGAGGTCCTAGCATCGTGTTCCTAGAAAGCCACTGGGTGCCCATGCGTTGTAACCAGGTGTTCTGCCATGAAAATCAGACCACAAGGGCCTTTTCTCAATTTGCAAACAAATTACGGAAACCAGTAAGATTTTAAATATTTAAAGTAATGTCTGGGGGCGCCTGGGTAGCGCAGTCGTTAAGCGTCTGCCTTCGGCTCAGGGCGTGATCCCGGCGTTCCGGGATCGAGTCCCATCGGGCTCCTCCGCTGGGAGCCTGCTTTCTTCCTCTCCCACTCCCCTGCTGTGTACCCTCTCTCGCTGGCTGTCTCTCTGTCACATAAATAAAATCTTAAAAAATAAAAAATAAAAATAATGTCTGAAAGGCACTTAGAACAGCATTTGACACCCAGTAAATGTTCAATGTCCAATGAATGTTAGCTATTATTATTAAATTCTCCTCTCACAAATCGTTCTTAAACCTTTGGTGCCTGCTGCCATTTGTCGGCCTGCAGGCAGAGGGATGGACAGTTACAGGCAGCATGAAATCTACTGAGTCCCCGTGTAGGCCAGGCCTGTTACACACATCACTGCACTTACCAACCCCACTTTACAGAGGGGGAAACCGAGACTTAGCGGGATGGATCTGCCCCAGGTTGGCAAATCCAGGGAGCGGTGGAGCAGGAGTCACCCCGGCGGTCTGACGCAAGCCTGCGGGAGCACAGAACATGACCACTCATCTCTGTTCTCTCTACCCCTTAGCCCAGAGTGGGGACTGAACAAAAGTGCAGAGTTCACAAATACATAAATTCCAAGAGGTTCAAAGAGGATAGTGTTTCCCCCTACACTGCCTGCCAGAAGGACTAAAATTTAAAAGACTGACAATATCAAGCATTGATAAGGATGTGGAGTGACTGGAACTCTCCCGCACCGTCTCCCCCACCCTCTACCCCCTCACCAGATCCCAGGCTTTTGTACTTGAAAGGACATGCGCTGTGACCGAGAGGGCAGGGCCACCAACCATGTCGGACTGAGGAACACAACTGAAGAGGCCTTACAGAGCTGTGGTTTACAAGCGTGGATTTTAGAGGCGGAGTGAACAAGGAATGCCTGTGAGCCGTAGAGCACTAGTCTGATCCAGCCCTGCCCTTCTCTGTAGGACTCATTCATGGCTTCTGCAGGCTTCGCTGAACACCTGCTACATGCTCGCATTGAGACCCTGGAGCCGCTGCTGTTAGGACTGCAGTGTAAGTAGATGGTCCTACTGGATTTGTCTAGACTCAACCAGCCTGCCTGGTCTTCCGACGCGGCCTCTAAAAGCTTCATCGGGTCCCCAGGTGTCCCTGCTCTTTGGGATCAGGAAATGCCACTTACCATCCAAGCCTCACCATTTTAGAATAACCAAAGCCACAGGGACTGCCGTCGTACCTGACTTTTGTTTCTCAAGTGGGAAAGCGTGTTCCCTCCCTGGCACGTGGAAGCCTGGGGATTTTCCCTATTAAAAGGTGTATCAACAGACTGAATGTTTGTGTCCCCCCAAATTTCATATGTTGAAGTCCTAACTCCCAATGTGATGGTATCAGGAGGTGAGGTCTTTGGAAAGTGATTAAGCCATAATGGTGAAGCCCTCGTGAATGGGATTTGTGTCCTTATAAAGGGGCCCAGAGAGCTCTCGCCCCTTCTACCACGTGAGGACACAGAGAGATGACAGCTGTTTGTGAACCAGGAAGCCAGCCATCAAGCAGGCAATGAATCTGCTGGCATTTTAATCTTGGACTTCCCAGCCTCCAGAACTGTGAGAAATAAATGTTTGCTCTTTAAGCCCCCCAGTCTGGTATTTTGCTATAGCAGCCCCAACGGACTAAGTCAGGTGCCACTGGGCGGGGGCAAGATGATCTTCCATCCAGTCCAGCCCTCCCTTGCTTAGTGCCCTGGGGTTACTCACTCCAGTGTTTCAGCTGGGCAGACCTACAGACTCCCTCTCTCCTAGGCTCAGGAAAATGCAAATGGCCAAGCCCCATTTGGAGCTGAATATGAAATTCACCCGGGACTTTCTCAGATACTTTTCAAGACAGTGGCCCTCTGGTACTGACTTGGGATGAACTCCCACCACCTCAGGTTCTAAGATCACATAAGCAGTTGCCCAACATGTTATATTTAAAAAGTACGGTCCTATGATTCTTCTTATTTAATCCTTCTAACCCTAATCCTCTGAGGCTGGCCAGATTTAGGAAATAATCCACCGAGGTCTGAGAGGTGAATTCCTCGCCTAGCCTCACACAGGCTTCCTGCCTGACTCAATCCAGTGCTCTTTCCACTATACAGCTCATACCCTCTCATAAAGGTGGTGTGGTGGGAGCTTTTGAGTGTCATCTCCCCACAACTATGTGAGATAGTACTGTGCCCATTTTACAAGTGAGGAAACAAATCCCTGGAAGCCGGGTGATTTTGCCCAATGTAATGATAAAAACAAACAGCAAAGCAAAATTCAAACCCATATTTGAATCTCCACAGCAGCAGGCAGAGACCTAACTTTCTAGAAACAGAGTCTATTGGGGTCCTAGTCTGGTGAGTGACAACAGATCAGTAGGACATGATACTGCATGGCTCAGGCACTGGCTCCTGAAAGCCGCTCTCAGATGGGAGGCTAGCGCTGTCTGAGACCGGGCGGCATCAGGGAACATGAGCTAGCTTGTCAAAAGCGCCACCGTGAAAAAGAGTCACTTGTGTCATTCTAGTGGTTTTGTTTTGTTTTTAACCATATAAGTTTTGAGGTCAAATAAGATGAGACTGTCATTCTAGAAGGATGCAAGGCTGTCCTGGAATTACGGCTGTAGTATGTCTTATTATCCTAGGCCACCCTCGTGGATTCTGTCCCCAAATACTTATTTTGGCTGGAGAACTTCATCCCCTCTGTGCTTTGGGGTACGAGTTAGTGTTACTGGCCCTGGGGAAACAGGAAGAATCCAACTGAGGTACACAGTGTAGCTGTCACCACTTCCGGGGACACTTTTCCATCAACCAAGCTCTGGCCTATAGCAGTTTGCAGCTTCTGACCGGTTCACAGAGAAAGGAACAGGAACAGTCTCTCCTCCACAGCTGGTTCGAGACTTCTGACGTGGCCCGTCCTGGTCACCTGCAGATGGGAACCAACCAGATGCCCGCACCCGTGTTCGGGCAGGGGCTGAGGCCCCTCCTTTCTCTTCTGGACCCCTTTTCCCCACACCCACATCTTAACTCTTTGCAGCTATCTTCCCTGTGAGATCATGAGCAATGTAAGGGCAGGACCCAGGTCTGCGTTCTCTTTGAAATCTCCGTGTCTAATCCAAGACTTGGAACTCTACAGGAGTTCAACGATGGCTCGTTGAATAGACAAGTGAAAGAATAAATGAATGGTAAGTCCTGTCCAGTGACTGTTTCCTTGTTCCAGGGGCCCGATGGGAGCAGCTGTGCGGAGGAGGAGGAGGAGGAGGAGGAAGAGAAAGAGGTGAACCTGTTCAAGGTTATAGCAGAGTCTGGGCAGCGAGAGCAGACACTGACCTTTTCAACCTCAGAGCCTGCAGTGGCTTTTCCCAGTCGACCTACACCCTCAAATGCATTTTCTCCTCCAGATGCTGTTACTTCAGAGGCAAACCAATTCTCTGGTTAAGTAAAAAGAATGTGAGCAGATTTTCCACTGATTGTCATCCCCCCAGGGGCTTTAGATAAAGCTCCCCAATCTGGGCTCTGCAAGGAACACTGATGGGCCCAGGGGCAGTGGGATGGGTGGGTCAGGGGCCAGAGTTTTGAGCAGCCTGATTTTCGTGCTTTGGAAATCTCTGCTGCTGTAGGACGGCTTTTCTATATTGGCATTTCCGCTCCTTGGGTTTTAAAGAATGAGAAATCTGTGGCTGATCACATATTCAGCAACCAAGTACACTTATTCGAAGACCTAAATTGCAGAAATAACTTGTGTGATTATTTGAATGAATATGAGTCTGGATCATCAAGCTCAGTCTATGGATAAATCAAGAAGAGCTAGCTGGACAGAGGGGAGGGCAAACCCTCCCCATCAGGCTCTTCTGCTGGGCCAAGACACCCTTGTCCTGCAAGGCGCCCAAGGCGGGAATCGTTGAGCCTCTGCTCCTTGGAGATGCTGTGCTTTGATCTGCCTATGTTTTTTTTTTTTAAAGATTTTATTTATTTATTTATTTGACAGAGAGACAGCCAGTGAGAGAGGGAACACAAGCAGGGGGAGTGGGAGAGGAAGAAGCAGGCTCCTAGCAGAAGAGCCTGATGTGGGGCTCAATCCCAGAACGCCAGGATCACGCCCTGAGCCGAAGTCAGACGCTTAACGACTGAGCCACCCAGGCGCCCCTGATCTGCTTATGTGACACGAGTAGCCACATCCATTGCCCCAGCTCCAGGGCAGAGCCTCATGGTCTGAGACAGCTAGAATCTGGTTATCCCCAAAGGGATGAGTCAGGCAAAGTGAGGGTCATGAGAAGAGCACCCCGGTCTCACCTCAGGGCCATAAGCCCATCCTCGTGCTCACTGGTGAGTACTGCAAAACAGGCCTCACCTTCTGGGCTCTGGCCTTGGACTTGCCCAGTCTAGCAGCAAACCCCCAAGGCCCCCACCCTGGAATCTGCCTCTTGCTCACAGCCTTCTGCTCCCAGTATACTCCCTGTCAAGGACTCAGGCTGTCTTATGTGTGCCCAACTGTCCCCAGAGTGGCCTGGGAGGACCCCCCATCCAGAGTCCAGCTCCCGTGAGGAGCCTGCTGTCGGAAGAGCCCAAGTCCTCCCAGCACAGCTGGCTCAGCTCAGCCCACAGGTTGGCCAAGCTTGCTGCGTTGTGCAGACAGACACTCCCTTCCTCCCTAACATGGGCCTCTAGTCGCTTCAACTGCCTGGCTCTGGATGGTGCCCTAGAAGGCACTTCCCAAGGACCGAGAACCACATCTAGGTCACAGTGTTGCCACCAATTCTTTTCCTATTCCTCTTACAGGACTGTGGGTGGGAGGGAATTCTGACGGGTCAGGTTTCAAGCAAGACAGTCACAGAGCTGGGGGAAGGAAGCGGGGGACAGGCACTCTGACCCCACACAGTGGGAGGCCAAGCAGACCTAATGTTTTGTATCAGAAACTTCTGTGGTCAAAGAGCTTGGGTTTGAATCCTGGCTCTGCAATGTGCCTGCTCTGTGATCCTGACCAAAGTATGTAACCTCTCTTGGCCTCAGTGTCCTCATCTGTAAAATAAGGGTATTTCTGATAGGATCATTTGTAGGATTCAATAAATAATATATGTAAAGTACTCGGCAGAGTGGCATGTGGTCAATGCTTGAACATGTTAGCTAGTCCTGTTCTAAAAACTTATCCTAAGAAAACATTAGGACACGTATGTAAAGATTAGGGAGCTGAATTAGAAAATTCATCTTACCAGTGCTTAGAATGGCAAAAAATCAGAAATAACCTAAATGCCTGGTAAGAGGCATAAGGAAAAATATATAAAATGTATGTGTGTATATATAATGTGTGTGAATACACACACACATACACATTGAGTCCATCCACACAACAGAATACCACATAGCCATTAAATATGACAATATTGGCGTTTAGCGTTTAACAGCTTAAAAAGGTGATCACATCTTCTGCCCATTTTTTTTGATTTATTTGTTTCTCGTGTATTGAGTTTGAGAAGTTCTTTGTAGATCTTGGATACCAGTCTTTTATCT
>NC_048219.1:5495066-5495249 GCF_002007445.2 Ailuropoda melanoleuca | reverse complement strand
GAGATGTGTCATGAAAAAGGTTGCTTTGGCCGATGTCATAGAGGTTGCTGCCTATGTTCTCCTCTAGAATTTTGATGGATTCCTGTCTCACATCGAGGCAGAAGATATGAAAAGACACTTTTCCAATGAAGACATTCAAATGGCTAACAGACACATGAAAAAATGTTCAAAATCATTAGCCAT
>NC_048219.1:5465475-5494966 GCF_002007445.2 Ailuropoda melanoleuca | reverse complement strand
CTTTACATCGGAATCCGGGGATGTACTGTATGGTGACTAACATAATATAATAAAAAAACATTAAAAAAAAGTGATCACAAAATACTAAGTAAGAAAAGATCACAAGACAGTATTTATCATATGATTCTATTTATGTAAAAATACATATTTATATCTATTCATTTTCATGGGGACATATCTGGAGAGACGCATGAAACCACGGGATGTCTGGGTGGTGGGACTTCAGGAACTTTTCTTTCTGGTTCTTGTAATTTCTCATTTCTCTACAATGGGAATGTATTACATTTATCGTTTTCCAAAAAAAAAAAAAAAAAAGGAAGAAAAAACAGATGGAGTAACTGTAAGGGTAGAGAAGGATTTTCACACTCAGATAACTCCAACATGGATAAAGGGATCTGTTCAAACTTCATCACTCTCCAGCTAAGAAGAGACACCTAGAATGGCAGGCTTAAGAAGAGGGAAAATCCCACATTTCAAGGTTTAGTGTCTGAGAAGAGCAGCTTAAAAATGAAAGCGTCTCCAGCCGTCCTTTCCCATCACTCCGTCCTGTGGGACACCAACCTTGACAGCAACAAACCAGACGTGAAACATGCCTTCCTCTCCGGGAACACAAAATCAGAGTATCAGAATGACAAGAAATTTCTGTTTTACCTCGCCAAGAGACCCTTCCTGCTGAGATGAGAAAATGTGGGGCACAAATCAGCTTTCTGCAGGGAGGAAGGACATTTTCACAGGATCAGCTGCAGGTCGGGGAAAACTGCAAAGTCTAAACATTCTTCACGTCATAAGTTTGTCAGCTGCACTGAAGTTGGCAAGATGCTTACTCAGCACCTCAAGACATATGCCAAATTGAAGGAGTTGAATGTGGAAGCTATCATAACTACTGAGATTTCTTAGCAAGCAAGTGCACAGGGGGCCAGCTGGCCTCTGCTCCCCAGCCCGGGGCCCGCACCGCCCCGCCGCCCAGGAGTGGATTGATTCATTCACCCGCCCGTTCCCAGCACCTGCCCTGTGCCCGGTGCCAGCACGGACGTGAGGGTCTGGGCCCGCCTTCAGGAAACAGCTCCTACAGCAGACCATGTTCCTCAAAGGGGAAAAGAGGAATCCAATCTACCTCACAAAGGGAATGTGGGGCATTGGACGCAAGAAGAACGATAAAGGGGATGGTGGATCTGGAGGCGGTGGTACCCCTCAGCTGTGGGGAGAGAAAGGGGCCCAGATGTCCTACTTTCTGGCTGGATCCTACTGGTCAGAGAAGGGAGCGGGGTTATGCGGAAGGGTAAGGAGCAAGGTCAGTGTGCCCGGTGGGGGCTGCCCCCGGGCTGGGCATCACAGTGAGCTCCAGCAGGAGAAGGTGGGGATTTGGGGCCCACCAGCGCTGAAGAAGGTGGGCCATGTGTGATAATAAGGCTCCTTGGAGGCTTTCTTAGCAAATCATCCAAAATCCTCTCCCTGGCAATACAGGGATTCGGGGCTGACATACATCCACACTCCCAGCCCCTTCTCAACCACGCTTCAGAAACAGTTCGAAGTTACGCCAAGAATACCGTGTTACCTGAGGGTAGGATTAGCCCCCAAGTACTACACGGCTGGAAGGTACCCCCTTGACACACAGCTGCTCTGTCTGCCATTTGCAAATGCTATGGCCATCAAACATCTGCTGAATGAAAACCCCTACACGTGCTGGCCTCACTCACACAGCTGCCCAGGCCCCCGCAGCCCTCCTGTGGCACTGGGGGCCGGCCACATCCAATAGTGTGGGACCCCCCCTACATGGCGGAGTCAATACCCAAGGGGGCTCCCCCTTGTCAAAGGCATTACCTGGGCTAACAGGGCTATGGGTGGGGGAACAACCACTTCAGGAATGACAGACTTTAGGCCCAGGAGTGTCCTGTGGTTCCTAACCCACGCTGTGCTTCAGAACCCCCGACAGATTATTATTATTATTATTTTTGACAGATTCTATTTTTAACACAGATCCCTGGGCCAGCTACAGACTCTACAGAATCAGAATTTCTGGGGATGGAACCTGGAAACCCATGTTTGCAAATGTCCAATAGGCAGTTCTGATGTCTTTCCCTGCTTAAGAGCCATGAATTGGCCCAAGCTACTCATTTCATAGATGGGGAGACTATCCCAGGGAGGAGTGGGGAAAATGCATTGTCCAAGGTTGCACAGACAATCCTTGTTTCCCTACAGCTTTCACAGTACTAATGGTAAAGATGATGATGGCAGTCTCTACTATTTATTGGTGCTACTCTAAGCCCTCCACATTATTAACTAATTAAATTCTCACAACCACTCTATGAAATAGGTTCTATTATTCCTGTTTTTTCCAGGAGAGGAAACTGTGGCACAGAGAGGTTAATTCACTTGCCCAAGGTCACACAACTAGGAAATGGAGCCAAAGCCCTATGTTACTATCCAGCTGGCAAACCTGCCTCAAATCACCAGGACCCTGCCTCTGGGGTTTTGCCTCTTCTCTAGTCCCTGGGTTGAGCTGTAGGGTCTGGGATGTTTCCGGGGAACAGTCTCTGCCCAGGTTTGCATCCTGGCCTCTGGAGCCCGGGGGAGCCCAGAGGGTATATCTCATTTGCCAAGGGACCTGCTTTTGCATGTATACCCTGGTCTGGTCATGGTTTATGTCTGTGGAGTTCAAGGCCCTTCAGATAAAGCCATGCTGTTGGTGGCAAGAAGGACCCCACTGCTGGATGTGGGCAATAATAGGACAGTCAGGTTTCCTAGTCCAGCCAGACCCCTGTGACACCCTCTTAGACTCTGGAGAGTGTCCAGTAAACAGCCTCACCTGGGGTATCTGGGATTTTGTCCTTCTTGGTTTGGGGAAGATAAGTAACTACTTTGGCTTTCCTTTTAATGCAGGGAAGAGGGATGTGATGGACAAAGGCTGAGCAGTGTCAAAAGAAGGTCACAGCCTCCTCCTGATGTAATTTTGGAACATAGGTGAGGTTTGGTGGGGTGGGGTCTGGAGCCGATGGCCCAGAGAGAATTCTTGAGACGCCCTTGGTGCAAAGAGGTAGTTTTATTAGGGGCACTGGGTGGCTCGGTCATTTAAGCATCCGCCTTTGGCTCAGGTCATGATCCTGGGGTTCTGGGATCAAGCCCCGCAATGAGCTCCTTGCTCAGCAGGGAGCCTGCTTCTCCCTCTCTTCATTCTCTCTCTCTGTCTCTGTATTTCTCTCAAATAAATAAAATCTTAAAAAAGAAAAAAAGGTGGTTTTGTTAAAGCACAGGGACAGGACCCATGGGCAGAAAGAGCTGCACTGGGGTTGTGAGGAATGGCTGACTATATACTTTGGAGCTGGGGGACATAAGGAAAAAGGAAGGTTTTCAAAAGAACTTTCATATGCTAAAGATGACCTACAAGATAATGGAGGCCTTGCTATCATCAAGCTAAGGTGGTTTTTCCCTCTAGTAAGGCATTAACATTAAGACAGTTGGGAGCTTCCTGGAGGAATGTCACACAGATCCCACCCAGTACTGTCAGCCTGTGCTTTGTCCCTCAGCTAGCCTTCTGTTCCTTCATCACTTCTCATCAGTTCACACAAACAGACCCTTCCTTGCCATTCACCGTTGCCACTGGAGACCCCAAAAGCACCATCTGGGTCCATGCCATAACCAGGGATGCACAAGGCAGATTTTGCGGGAAGTCCTGGCCCGCGGGCGGTACAGAAGGCCGAGGAAACTGGACGTGTGGGCTTTGGAGGTAGGCAAGCCTGGGTTTGAACTGCCGCTCTGGCTCTTTGCAGGCTTGGACAGGTTACTTCTCTCAAAGTCTCAGTGCTCTTGTCATCATAACACCTACTTCAAAGAGGTACGGGGGTGGGGGGAAGACCTGAAACTCACTAGAAGGTAGCTGTGGAAGCTGGTGGGCACCTGGGGACGTGCCCTTCCCACTCCACACTAACCGAGACAAAGAACCTGAGTTGTTTATGTGCCAGCTTTCAAGACAACGATGAGAAGGAAAGAGTTCTTCCCACCAAGTCAGAGTGGTAGCAGGCTTTGGGGACCCTCCCCTGGCAAAGAACACAGAAGCGGGGATGCATATGATGTTAGCGGGCCCCACGCTTTATAAAAAAGATATACTAAAAATGATCTTTTACAATTGCATTTGTATAAAAATGGATATAACCCAGGCTGGACTCAATATTATTTTCATTTTTGTCTTCTGATTTTAAGAGAAATTAAAATTACAATACTTCAGTGAACTGTAGGCACTGTGTCTAGTGAAGATGTCAGCCCTGTATGGGGGCATCTTGTATACCGGGTGCCGGATGCCGGACCAGGTCTCTTCCCTCCAAGCCTGCTTCCTCCCACCCCACCCACTGCCCCCACCTCTGTCTCAACACCCACACTCTACCCAGCATGACCTCCTAGGCTTGGCCTGGGCTGTTGCCCCACCTGTAACAGAGATTTCACTGACATTTGGCAAAATCTACTCCCTGAGCAACTCTGGCACCCAACAACCTACCCCCTCCCATACGACTCCTCTCACTCCTCTCAGATCCACCAGCTTTGTGATCTGTCAGCAATGAAATGTGGGGAACTTTATGAGAACTTTTAGAATAGTTTCAGGTTCGGCAGCTCTCTTGGGTGCTGTCACTCTCTCCCGCAGCCGTGTCACTCAGGCATGTGTCCTGCCTGGCAGCACAGGCAGATGGCCTTTGTCTTCTCTCCAACGAGCTCATGGCATCTTGCTCATTTTGCACCCACTTCCCGGCTCCATCCCCAGCGGGGAGCCTGGCACACAGTAGGTTCTCAATACAAAGTTGCAGAATTGAATTAAAACTTAAATAACCCAAACTCTCCATGTCCCCAACAGCGCTCTCAGTTACTTGTTGCAAAACAACATCCAGATGCATTTCTGGGCAACTGCTATTTCAGGAACAGTGTTATTTGGGGAGCCGAGCCATGCTGGCTGGGTAAGAAGCAGGCAGAGGGCCTCCGCCACTGTGGCTCCCTTCCTCCCTGTCCTAATCATTTGCTTGGCCGTCGGTAGGCTTAGACAACAGCAATTATCCCCACATGGTCTATTCCCAGAATTCAAAGTTATTGGGGGAGAAAATGCAATTGTGCTTTTATCCAGTCATTAAAAAACAAAACAAAACAGGAGCCATGGATTTCAAACTGCCTTTCAGATTTGATGAAAAAAACAAACTTGAGTATTAGCCCTAAATTGTGCTGACAACACACTTCCGGGTCTCTTTGTCCTCCTCCACGTTGCCTTTAGAAGTTTTCAACAATTCCCATTGATCCCTGCCTGGTTCTCATGCCTGGGGAGAGCAGCAGTCTGTGGAGCAGGGACCCGATCTGCCTGCCTGAGAGGCCCGGGGCCCCGGGCGGGGGCGGGGGGGGGAGTGAAGTCCCGGCTCCCCCTGCCCAGAGAAGCGACCCTTGCTGGGTCCTCACTGGTGACCAGTACTGCACCTCCGCCCCATCACTGAGCCCGCTGCCTGCTTGGCCACGACAGACCTTCATCAGCCAGGGTGAAACACACCCCAAAGTAGCCCAATCACCAACTATTTTAAGACCTAGAAGTAACAGGAGAGTCCATAGGCCAGATGCCCACACTGCATGATGGGGAAACGAGCTCAGAGAGAGAATGGGCTTTGCCCAGGTCGCAGAGCAGATTGGTGGCTGAGAAGCAATTAGAAGCCAGGTCTCCTGGTTCCTAAGGTTCAGGATGGGGAGAAAACACCGGGGAGCTATATACAGGGGATCCCATTTTATGCCAGCACTGCTTACATACAGTCTCTTACCACACCCCCACCTGCTCTGGCCACCCCCGACATCTTTTAGACCTCGAGGGGCCATGGTCTTGTTCAGTCTCCCCTCCAGGCTGTCGCACTGACCTGACCCCTCTTATGCTTCTTCCTTTCTGCTTCAAGTCTCAGTGTAGAGGCCACCCCCTCCAGGAAAACTTTTTGAAGCCCCTCATTCCAAGAATGAATCAAAGAGTCCTCTGTGTGAGGACTTGTACTACCTTAATTGAAACTACAAATTGATGTTTGTTTCCCCACTAGCCTGGGAGGTCTACACAGGTATCTCTCTGTCTTGCTTCCTATGGCTTCCTCCTGTGTCTAGAATAGGGCCTGGCACACTAAAGGCACTAAACAGTCATGGACAGAAAAAAAAAAAAAAAAAAGGTCTCATATGATCCCAGTAATAATCCTATGAGATGTCAACCTCCCCATTCCACAGGAGAGAAAACTGAGGCTCAGAAAAGAAACGTGACCCCTGCTAGGTGAGTTGGTAGAGCCAGGATTTGGAGAATCCAAGTCTTCTGACCCCAGGTTAACATTTTCATTGTCATGACCCCCTTCCTGGCATAATAACCAAACTAAAGAAGGTCCAGTTCACACCATTTTGGACCTGTGTGTTACAGCTGGGGTGGACTAGGGAGCGGAGAGGTCACCCCATGGCACTGGGAGACAGAGTGGGGAGGGGGTAATGAAAGAAGACTTCACTAACCATTCCTTTTGCTACAAGGAGCGCTTGAGGCAGTCAGCCTGGGATGCGAACCCCAACTCATCCCTAAGTTAGGGCAGGAAGAACAGGAATTCTTCCAGACCAGGGCTGAGCAGGCTGTGGAGGGCAGCTCTGTTCCAGGGAGCTCTGGCTTTGAACAACGGGTGGGGCGTCTTGATTAAGAGGGAAGTATCATTCCCTCTTAGCAGGAGGTGACAATTAAGCAAACTGACAACAGCAAGCACTGGCGAGGATAATGGAGTGACTAAAAGTCTCACTCGTGACTGGTGCGACTACTGATCGGTTTATCCACTTTGCAAAACTGGCGGCATCCGACTAAAGCTCAACATAACTAAAACGGTATGACCCAGCAATTCAAATCCTGGGTAGAGCCCAACATAAATGACTGCTTGTTTCCACCAAAAAGCATGTACAAAAGCGTTTATAACCCTCAAATACTCCTGATGGGAACACAAAATTGTGCAGCCGCTACACAAAACAGTCTGGCAGTTCCTCAGAAGTTTACACACAGAGCTACCACGTGACCCAGCAAGTCCGCTCCCAGACAGATACCAAGAGAAATGAAAACCCACGTCCACCCAAAAACCTGCACATGAATGTTCATAGCAGCATTATTCAGAATAGCCAAAAAAAATAAAAATAAAAAGTAGACACAATCCAAATGTCCATCAACTGCTGAAAGGATAAATAAAATATGGTCTACTCACACGATGGGATATTATTTGGCACTAAGGGGAAATGAGGAACCGGTACCTGCCACTGTGTGGATGGACCATGAAAAATGACGCCCAGTGAAAGAAGTCCGTCACAAGAGACCAGATATCATATGATCCCTTTCGTATGAAATGCCCAAAATAGGCAAATCTATGCAGGGAAAGAAAGTAGTTTAGCGGTTGCCAAGGGCTGGCAGGGGACGGGGAGCTGGAGAGAGTCACTGCTGATGGGTATGGGCTTTGCCTGCAGTTGCCACGAACTGGAAACAAAAATGTCCAACAACAGTAGAATGGGTGGATAAACTCGAAAAGGAATGAACTACTGTTTATGATATAATTATGAGTGAAAAGCAGCAAACCATGAAAGAGTATAGACAGTCTGGTATGCAATTTTAAAGCAGACAAACCTAATCTAAGACGACAGAAGTCAGAATAGTGGCTACTCTCAGGGGCTACTGACTGGGAGCGGCCCGAGGGGACCTTGTGGGGTACGGGAAATGCTACTGGCTGTATCTGTACGTAAAATTCACTGGGATGGTGCCTTCTACTATATGTAAGGTATAAGTTACATCTCAGTGTTTAAAAAGTAATTTTTAAAATTTTTTAAAAAAGATAGGGGCTCAAGTGAAAAGACCAGGGCTCAAGTCCTAGCTGTCAGGCCTTTGCGAGAGTCCCTGTCCCTCTGCGTGCCTCGTTCCCCATTCTCCAGACATCGGGCCAGATGGTTTCAAAGAATCCAACTGGCACTGACAGTCTGAGATTCTGCGAATTCACATACCTATTTGTCACTGAGTTTGTTGGGAAATTTGGCAAGTGCTTGCCATCCATGTGGTGCAAAGAAAAAGGGGGCTGGCTGTCTGCTGTGGGCTCAGCCTTGTTTCCAAGGAAGGCAAGGTCTTTGGAAAGTGGGTGGGCACACCCCACCCCCAGGAGGGAATGTCACTTGCAGTATGAATCATCTCAGGCATCCAGCAACTTGCTCTGGGAATACATACCCTGACTCACTTCTCCCTGACAGGAACAAGACTTGCTACTAAAATTTCAGATTTCAAGAGAACCAGCACAGCCCAAATAGTCTCTCAGAGGCGAAAAAAAAAAAAAGAGAGAGAGAGAGAGAGAGGAAGAAGAACTCTGCCTAGTAACCAACCAAGAATCACAGAGGGGATGGGCGTCTTTGTACTGAAGACCGGACGAGGCCCAAAGGAGGCCGCCGGTTCACATGGCTGCTGGCGCCAGGGCTGGGACGGGGACCCGAGGCTCCTGACCTCGAGTTTTCTTTTTACAACAACCTGCTACTATAGTTTTTAGAGAAATAAATTATGCTCTGTGCTGGTGGGAAGCCTTTTAAACAAAAAGAAAAAGAAAACAGCCAAGATGCATCTTAATTAGAAAGTGCTTGGGAAAACAATCTTGGAGGAAGGGGGGTGCAGAGCACCACGCCAGGAGTGGTCAGCAGCATGAGAGAGGGAAAATCCAGCAGGCTGATTCAGAGGTGAGCGCCTTGCTCTGATAACTACCCAATGTGACCTGAGGGACTTTCTCGTCGTTAGGAGGTGGCAACGAAATCATGGATGTGTCATTCAAGGCCACAGGGAGACCCCCGCCCCATGGGACCGTAGCAACGGCCGGTTCTGCCTGTCCTTCACGTGTGGGGTTCATATTTTCATCCCATTACCCTCCTTGTGCTAAAAGCCCATCTGCCAGTGACCGGCGCTTCTAATCCATTTCCTCTGTGCTTTGACAGCCCCCAGCATCCGGAAGGAGCAGCCACGGCTCCCAAAACATGTGACTCCCTGGAAGGCTTGCTTGCTGCCCTTACACCTGACCCATTCTATGCAAGGAATTGCAACATCGCCACTTCCACCACAGATGACAGCTCTTTCTCAAAACAAACTCAAAGCCTGGGTCAGGAATGCACACCACGGCCTGCTAAAAATCAGTGAGCCACGTGGCCTGACAATGATTCTCCAAGAACTACGGATGGATACTGGGTGTTTTTGTTTTTCAGGGAAAAAAAAAAAAAACCCGAACTCATAAAAGTGTATCTATATGGTATTTTCAGGCAGATAAGTCAACGTGTTCCGTTACCCAATAGCAGGGGAGGAGGGAGAGGGACCGGGAAGGGCGTACATGCATGCCAGGCAGGGTACTGGGGTGACCTACCCCTGCCCCCACCTTCACAGGTAAGTAAACTGAGGTTTGGAGAATTTTGTGGCTTGCTCAATTTCATTCAGTTGGTAAATGCTGAGGATTTGAATCCAGGCGTACCTCTAACGTCAAAATGCTGCTTCCCAGAAACAAGCTTAGAGATCCGTGGAAACAACATGGAGTTCTGTGGAAAACTGCAGAAGCAGGTGGTTTTTGCAAACGGTCTCTCTGGCAAAGTGTGCAGTTCCCTAGGCAGCCATACTGGTAGAGTAACTCTCACCCCCACAGAAAGATCCAGTCAGACTGGGGTATGTGTGTAGGAGACTGTGAGCATTTTGCAGAAGGCACTACTAAGTCACACGCCAAAAAGCAATTGTAAAAGTGACATCTTGGGACCTGGATTTATTCCCTCTTCAACATCATATTTGCTCCGTTTACAAGGCAAAGATGATTTTTCTCTCTGCCAAGGCCGAACATTCCCAGCCTGTGATCTGAAAATCATGCTGTGTTCATTTTGCCTCTTAACTCACCCAAGGCCATAAATCATCCCTCGAAATGGGGATTTGGTTGGCAGTTCTATCGGGGATTCACAAGGCAGAGGCGGAATCCAATTTGGGGCTCTCACGGTCATCCTGAGCTGGCTAGGCCACGGGAGCGCCTCCGTGCTCCACGGAGAAGGTGCCCGAGCAGCAGATCTGCTGACTGAGCAGGACCGTTGCTCTTACAGGGTTAGTCTGCTGATTCTAAATGTACTTTGTGACAGAGGAGGAGGGCAAGGCAGCTGAAGAGAAGGAGAAGAAGAGAGCAAAGCAGGATCCAGCCTTTCCCAGCCAAACCTAGGATGAAGGGCTAAAGGAAAACAGGGCCGGCAGAGACCGCAGTGGGTGATTCATTCATTCCAAAGTATTTATTGAGAGCCCACTACTGGTTATGTACCAGGCACTGTTTCTTTCCTTGGAATATAATTATTTTCCCAAGTATTTCTTAACAAATAGAATAATAACGGCAGCAGCTTACTGTTAACAAGTATACACGGACGGGGACGTGTAGACACGCGGGCAGGTGCCGCACGTGAACTTCATCTAATCTCCACAACAGCTGGGTGAAGGAGGTATTTTCCTCATTGTACAGAAGGAGAAACTGAGGTGCAGAGAGATTAAGAAACTTGCCCAAAGTCACATGACTTGTAAGTGGCAGAGCCAGGATTCAAACTTAGGCAGGTGTGGTTTCCAAAGGCATACTTCCCTCAGCTCATCGTGCTGACGGCCAATGGCATGCTTTGTAATTCTGTGTTTTCGGGTTTCTGGGAGGGGATAAGATATTTTCCTATGCTGGGAGGAAACAGGAACATTTGAATCTTTTTTCCAAGCCCTGAATACTCAGCCAACGTCTACTAACCCCTGATGCGCGGAGATGGGTGGCTGCAGACCCTGACCATGAAGTGCATGTCCTCCCGGCTCCCATCAGGGCAGGGGAGTAGAAGATGCAGGCCCACCAACCCTGAGACCAACCCTCTGCCCGGTTCCTGTCTCTGCGGCCACCATATGTGGTCACTGGGGAACAGGGCAACACGCTGGCTTATGGACTGGGTTCTGGAGTTTGAAAGCCTTGTGATCAAGTCTCTGCTTGATGACTGTGTGACTAAGCAAGTCCTAAAACTTGCCTAGCCTCAGTGTCCTCATCTGCGAAATGGGGATAAAATGGGTAATTTATTCCTTTCATGGGCTGTGAGGAGGACACAAGAGAATATAGCTACAGTGCCTGATGTGATGCATGTACAGAAAGCTCTTCCCCCCAAAGCATACACCCCCTGATAGCCTGCTCTTACCAAAGCTCTGCAGATTTCTAGTTCCTAGTGGTGATCTGGCCACGACCACAGGGCTGCATTTCAACAATCTGGCCTCGGTCAGTTTAGCTCATCTCAGAGTGGGTGGTGAAAGAGCACTGGGCTGGGACTCAAGCCACCAGAGTCCAAGTCCCCAGTCCTACAATTAACATGCTGTGTCACCCTGGGCAGGTCCCTTCCCTCTCTGACCTTGGTTCCCCCAAACTCAGATGAAGGAGTGGGACTTGCCTTCAAAGGGCCTCTCTGGTGGCACCCTCCCAGGACTCGGTACCCATGCTGATTTTCCCTGCTGCCAAGGGAAGATGAAGTTATCATGGCTCACTCTGACTTCTTGGAAGGATTAATGCTTGTTAAGTGCTTCAGGGCTGGCAACTGGCACAGTGCAAGGTGTCACTAACTGCCCAGAAACTCTTACCCTGGCAGGAGGATGATTTATTCCATGGCCCTGAACCTTAACCTTCCCCTGCCTAAAAATTCCTCTGTAAGCTGCTTAAACAAAGGAGTGAACAGGACATTGCCTACCAGTGGGCTGCCCACCTACGATCTCTGCCATGGGCATTTAAGGGCTGGGGAAACAGGACAGGAGTGATCGGGGCTTGGAAAGCCCTGGAGCCTTCATGTGGGTCCCTGTGTCCAGGGGTCTTGGACATGCTCCAGTCAACATGGGAGAGGCACACACTGTCCTAAGAGCCTTACATCATCCTCATAGCGGCTGACTTGAAGAATGCCAGACACGAATATGAGTGCTTCTCATGTCTTAACTCATTTAGTTCTCAAAACAATCCTGTGAGTAGGTAATATTGCTGTCCCAACTTTACAGCTGGGACCCTGAGGCCCAGAAAGGTTAAGAAACTTGCCCAAGGTCACACAGCTAAGAAGTGGCACAGCAGCATGCAAATGCAAGCCATCTGGCCCCTGAGTCCATGCTCCTCAGCTGGCTTGTCTAATGTCCTCCCACGTCCTCACAGCAGCCCTTTCTACAGGAAAGGAAGCTGGGCCTCTGTGTCCTAAGCCACTGTGGTTTGTGGCACTGCTGGGGGCACCACAGCTGGCTCCCCTCCTTCCCCTCCCTGAGGGGCAGACTTGCCTCTGTGACTTACTGGTGATAAGAACGCTGCCATGGAGGGCCTGCTCTGGGCCTGGCTCCGGGCTAGGCCTTTGTCCATCTCCAGTCTGTCACCACGGGCCCAGGAGGCAGGGGCCTCTGCCCCATTCCGCAGTCTGAGGCCACACAGCTCCTGAGTGAGTGCCAACACAGAGGTTCTCCTCAGGCCTGACTAGATCCAAAGTCCACACTCTTTCCACCCCCTGGCTGGATGCTAACAGGGACATCTGAGCGACCTCTCAGAGGAAGGGGAAAGAGGCAGATATGTGCCATGGCCTGGGCCACAAGGCAAGAAGCAGGCTGTGGGCTTGCTCGCAGCACTGGGGTCTTGGGAACATTTTCTGACAGGGTGAGCTGGACGGTAGGAAAAAGGAAGCCACTCTGACACTGAATTGTTAAGGGTACAAAAACTGGCTTGAGAGACACCTCACTCAGCAGTCTTGCTCTCAGAGTGAGAACGGATTCAGAGAGGGGTGCACAGGCAGCTGGGAGGGGAATTCAATTTGGTGAAATGCTGCACAGGAGATCAGGCTGGGCATCTGATGTTCTCACTGCAAAGCCAGGCACCAGTGTGAACTCGTTACTCTTCTCCATATGCAGCCTTCTCGGCCCTGCAGGCCCAGGGAGGGGGCTGCAAGAGCCCATGTCCAAACAGCTCAACCAGGTGGGGCGGGGGGAGCACTGCTGTCACCTGGCCTTCCTGGCAGGGCTCAGTTTATAGTGAAGTCACTGAGGATGGCAGCGGCCAGAGCCCAGCAATGATGCCACCTCACAGCCCACATGAGTCTGGAAAAAGAAGAGGGAGGGTGACAAGTGGCTTAACTCAGGCCAGTTCACCTGCTTCTATCTTTGGCAATAGTCTGGCTTCAAAAGCCTCTCATGGATCAACCCCACACTAGAACCCCCTCCTCTGGGTGCATCCCCATAAGCCTCATGTGTCATAAGACACAGTTGTGGGTGACCACAGTCATAGCTACTACCTATTAAGCAGGTTCTATGTGTCAGGCAGGCCCTGGGCAGGGGGGTCTGATGTTTTCATTAGCACCACTGTGCAGAAAAACTCAGGATCACAGAGAAATGACTTGCCTAAGGTCACACAGCCAGGAGGTGGTACATAAGCATTTGTTGAGTGAAAGAGTAAACAGAGACCAGCTCTCCCTGCTCAGTGCCCGGGGCCCTGCACATCCTCCTTTCCCAGGGGCCGGCCACCCACTGAGACCTCTTTGCTGGCTACAGAGGAAAGATGCTGTCTCACTGCTGGGACCGTTGTAGGCACTGGATGATGGGCACCCTGGGGAGTGCCTGCTCTGGGCGACAGACACCCAGGGGACCACAGGACTTCCCATGGGCTCACCTGGGCAACTGCCAACTGCAGGTATTATACTGTAAATCGTAAATTACTCACACATACTCGGTCCTTTGCATGCTCATACGTGCTCTCACAGCAGTCCAGTATGAAGGACAAATGAGCAGGGGTCCAGAGAGGTTAAGTGACTCAGACTTGGCCACACAGATAGCTCAGGACAGAGTGAGGACTTGCCCCAGGTCTTTTGACTCAAGGTCCAAGGTTCTTTCCACCATTCTAGCTGCCCACTTTCTTCATCAGGTCTGGTGTTTGAAAAGGGACTGAAGAGTTGAGATGCAAAGGACAGCCCTGAGGAATTTTACACAATGGGACTTGGCTTAGCCCAATCCTACTATAATGCTCCCTGTGGTGCTCCCCCTGTCCCCATGGATGGTCTGAGCAACAGCTATGCCCAAGCTGTGCAGTTTCAGAAATCGGCCTCCCCCGACCTCCACCAATTCCCCGAATATTTGCAAACTGTTAGAGAGAAGAAGAGGGGAAGCCTCCGTGATTCCATCCCGGATTTATACTAGTGCCAAAGCTCCAACGATTGTGGTGAGACCCACACTGGCCCCCTCTCCCCAGGGCTGATGTGGGACATCGGGGAAGGTCTGTGTTCCAGGCCAGAGAAGACAGCTGGGTTCTGACACACACAAATCCACACATATCATATTTGAGGTTAAAGAAAAATTTGTCTTCCTCTCTTCTAATTCAGGGGTCCTCCCTAGGAATCTATCCTAAGACAACATTCTATGCGCAAAGATGACAACGGCTGAATTATTTTTAAAAGCAAAAAATTGGAAACGACTTCTGTCCAGCATTAGCAGGATGGTTAACTGAATTATGGCACATCCGTGCAATGATTGCAACCATTAAAAACATTCTTTATGACAAAATTTGAATAAGTTAGGGCAATACTTATGATGTAACATTAAGCCAGAGAGAGAGAGCGAGAGAGCGAGAAAGGACATAAAATTGTATATCGAGGCAAAAAAAGCACAGAGAAGATTGGGAGGAAATGAACCAAGATGTCAACAGAGGCTGTATCTATGTGGCAGAATGAGTTATTTTTTGTCTGTTTTCCACTTTTTGATACTTTCTCTTTTCTCCTGTGTTCCTATGATAATCAGAAAAATGAAAGAAGCTACCTAAATTCTCTCTCTCTCTCACACACACACGCACACCCAAGGGTAGTGAGTTATCTAAACATCCAGAAAGGATGTGAAGCTGACCGGTTAGAGGAAGGAAGGCAGGTGCCTCTTCCCATAACACAAGCACTTCCCACAAGACCACACACGTGGGGGCCATCCCTTTAAATCTCCCTTGAAGGTTTTCCTGGGACTTTTCATCTGACTTGGTGCTTTGGCTCTGGACTGCAGGACCCTGGCCTCTAAGGAGAGAGGAACACAGCAGGTGAATTTCCGCCTCCAGCCCCGGACAGCTCCTGCCTCTCAGGGAAGAAGCAAGCCAGGCCGCCTCCGACATCTTTTCTGGAGAAAGGCCTGCAGAGAGGAGAGCTGGCGACTTGGAAGGGTGTTAAATTTGGAATGTGAGGCCATGCCCACAATCAGGCACTCCGCAGACTCTCCAGCTGAGAAAGGCTTTCGTGTTAGGAGAACCCGCGGCTGGAAAGGGAAGAGACACGCCAAGGGAGGCGGCAGGTCACACGGGCGCTGCCGACATGAGGCGGCACCCGTGCTGCTCCCTGACGAGTGACAGTTCTGTCCGACCACCAGCTGAGCGTGCGAGACGCATCCGCAGGACCCCAAAGGCGGCACACACACCCACATCATCAGAAACATGTTCCGTTTCTCCACAAAATCACCCGAGACCGTCTTACAGCTATGCTTGGGGGAGTGGATCTAAACTCAGTCCTCCGTGTCCTTCAGAACTGCAAACCTGCTCCTTGGAAACAGGTCTCCACTCCTCACCATCCCCAGTCACACGTCCAAGTGTGTTTGCTCTAAAACACAGATGCTAAGTGTGTACAAAGAGTGTAAAGTGAGAGGGAAGCATGTTGGCTTCCCCCAAATCTAGAAGGCTCAGAAGCTTCAACAGCCCAGAAGGAACTCAGACTCAGGAGCCCCCGGGTCTGGGGGAATAAGGACACAACTCAGCGCAGGGGAGGGGGGGAGAGACAAAACTGAATTCCACTCAGCCACCAGAGGGGCAGTGGGTCTCCCCGACACCAACTCACCAAACATGTTGCCCTCATAGCCGTCTTTTGTGAGTGGCCGGAGCTCGTTCTTTCCCATTGCATACAGCTTGTAGCTGTGCCAGGCGAACTGCATCATCTGCAAGAAAAAGCAGGAGACAGAACCTGAGCGCGGCCATTCCCAACCACGTGCACTGGCCACCTGGCTTTGCCCTCTGCAACAGGATCTGAAACCACATTTAAAAAATAATCTTCCAAACGGAGGAAGACAACTTCCCCTCACAGAGTTCTGTTCATAGTTACAGCTGCCTGGATGTCCATTCTCCTCAGATGATCCCACGAGCCCAGAGTCTACCCAAAGATTACTTAAGACAGAGAAAGCACTAAATACATTCTAGCCATCCTTCAGTGCCAAAGTGAAAAGCCACCTCTTCCATGAAACCTTCCTGCTTTGCTCTGGCCTAAAGCAATCCTCTGAAAGGAAGGAAAAACTCACCGAGTGATCCCTGGTATAATCTAATAAAACAATTCCCTGTTCACTCCATTCTGTAGATAAGGGGACAAGGCAAAGACGTAAGGTAATTTGTTCAAGGGTTACCCAGAGTCAGTGAGAGTGCTGGGAACTGAACCCATGCCCTGTGGCTCCGAAGCCTTAGGTCTGCCCCGAAAGCCTTTGTTCTGTCCCCTAAAGTCACCACAAGTCTCTCTGAACTTCTCCGACACTTGGCTTGACTTACCCTGGTCATCCCAGGTTTCCCAGCACCACAGCTGGTCCCTTATCAGTTTTTGTTTCCCTGGCTATGAACCATAAACTCCTCAAAGCCAGAAACTATGCCTGCCTCAGTTTCCCCCCCCCAGCATCCAGTATAGGGCTTGGCATGTGTAGGCAGCAATGAGTATTTATCAACTTTGCTTCCCAGTCCGTGCATGAGTTCTTACCACAATAAGGCAACTATGTCAGTCCCTAGGAACATCACTCAAGCGGGTCCCCCAGTGGCACTTAGCCTGGAGGCAAGAGGAATGCAAGCTGACACGTAAGCTCAGCCCTGCTCCCCAGGCCCCAGGCTCTCCCTGATTGCCTCTATGGTGCTGCCTTTTCACTTCTGCATGGCGGGCTGCTTGGGTGGCCCCAAGGCAGGCAGCAGAGGCACAGCCGAGGGCCCTGTGGCCCGGGGAGGCCGCTGGTGGGGTTCAAGGAACTCAGGCTTCAGAGCCAGAGCTGTCTGCATTCTCATCTTACCTCTGCTTTGACCTTGGCAAGTGACTAAATGTCTGGAGCCTCAGTGAACTTCTCTTTGAAATGGGAATAACAAGGGCTGTTTTGTTGAAAGGTTTAGCCCCCAGGCCTCAAAGATTTACATGAAAGACAGTAGCTGGAAATGCTCAGTTTCTGACCTGCACAGCACGTGATTGACAAACACTAGTCCTCTGCCCTCCTCAGCCTCTAAAGTCCCTGCCTGGTCCTCCAAGCCACAGCTACCACTCCTCCTTCCATCCATCCTTGGTTCTCAAATTGTGCAGGCAACAGAATCACCTTGAGTTTCTGCTTCAGCAGGTCTGGGGTGAGCCCATGAATTCGCCTTTCAGGCGAGTTCCCACATGATGCTGCTGGTCCGCCGGCCACCGCTGAGAACCACAGATCTGGTACACGTGTTTATTTCTATTTCTCACCTCACCTCCAAACACTGTCTGGCACCTTTTTACTTTTCTCCTTCTCTCTCCCGGCCTACCTTCCTGTCTCAGCCCCATCCTTCTGGACATCTCCGCCGTCATCCTCCATGCTCTGCCGTTCCGGGCGCCAAGGCTTAGAAGCGGCCTCTTCCAGGCACATCTGCATTGTAACTTCTGCTGTGCTTGCCACTGCGGCCCAAAGACACAGGCCAGGAGGGCAGATGTGACAAGTCTATGGCCCACACTCCCCGTGAAATGTCAGAGGGACCCAGTGGCACTCTCCATCTCACGGATGTTCAAACTGAGGCTCAGAGATGGAAGTGGTCAGGACGGCACAGCCAGCAGGGCTGGACGAGGCTTTCTCAACTCCCAGGCCGGCTGACCCCACCCTCGTGCTCGGCCTGATGTGTGGCTTCCCATGTGACACACATGCAAATGTCATGGTAATGCATGCCAAGCACTTGGCACAGGCGTTGAGTCCTAGTTCCATTCCTCTGTTATTTTCTACTTATCCTGAATTGGCAATAACAGAAACTAATTGCCGGGTATGAGTGCTTAAGGGAGACTGGCCTCCTCCCTCAGTCTCTCTTATCTGGAGGCTCCCCTCCTTTAAGTAAATGTGAGCTGAGGTGGGGGGGGAGCAGCAGGAGGCTGGTAAAACATAAATGACAGCAGGAAAGAAGCCACAGAGGTCTGGAGGGGGAGGACCACACCCTCCTCTCCAAACCCCTCCCACTTCAGAGAAGGAGAGAGAAGTGGGTGTTCCCGAGCAATGAGGAGAAACATAGGTATCTACACATTCCCAGGGGGGCTGCCACTGCAGGGACGTGGAGACGTTTGGAATGGGGCCCGTTACCTCAGTAATGCACATCAGTGGAGGGGAACGAAGGCACCAATGATCCCTATGCCACTTGGAACTGGATTCAGAAGGCAACCAGGGTGGCTCTCAACCCTCTCTCTTTCTCACGCGCGCACACACACACACACACACACACACACACACACACACCCGGGTCTCCCTTCTCAGGTCACAAGTGGCTCAGCCTGGGCACTGGATGAGCAGGGGACAGGAAAAGACCCCCAGCCAGGCAGTCCTTACTTCTCTTCCTAAAGCGCCCTAAGCAAGCACCGACCCTGTGTCCTGTCCCGTGTCAGCTACGGTTTGGGCTACAGCCCCGGGGGGACCGCTGCTCTGGCCCCTCCTTCTACTTTCCTGCCAACTGCTTATCTGCCTTCAGAGCCCAGCATTTTGCAGGAGGCCGCCTCCCCAGCCATGCCTAAGTCAGGCCCCCACTCCTTGCCCACGTTGCTGATGCCACGGCCCACAGCAGCCTGCGTCACGCTTTTATGCAGTCATGGCTGCACGTCTCGCAACTCATCCGGGGACTGGCACATTCTAGGTGCTCACTAAATATTTGCTGAATGTCTGTAAGAACAAGAAAACAGCTGTAGAGTTTAACACATGGTTGGCAGACTGGTAGACCACACACGTCCTGGGTAAGATAGGTAATGGGTCAGAGAGGAGGTGCTTCTGGGCAACAGAGGCACTGAGAAGAGGGCACTGTATGTCTCAAGGGGTTACCCAAGCATCCTGATGGACACACAGGACTGTGAGGGACACAGGAAGAGCATGAACCGCAGAAAGGCTATCTCACTCTGGAGCTGGAGATACAGGCCTTGGGTGATCCCTGGACTGGGCTTTGGAGGTGGACAGACCCTCGCTTCACGTGAGGCAGTTCTAAGACCTCAAAGGTCATCCAGACTACCTCCTGCCCCATGCACGTTCCTTAACAAAAGATTAAGTAATGCCTCTTTGAACACCCCCACTGATGGGGTGCTCACCACCTTACCAGGCAGCCCATTTGACTACAGTTTCACAAAATTCTTCCTTAATCGGTCCAAATCTGTTTACCCCTATGGGCCACGGGGAAGAGTGTTCATATTGCTTTCAGACCAGAGACTTCAGACAGGGGAGCCAACTCTCCAGTCACCTTAGGCAGTCTGTTGGCCCACTGAGCAGAGTGGCCCAGCTCCTGCAACAGTTCCCCTCATGGCAGATCTCTGAATTCCCTGAAACCGCAGACCCACACGTCGTCATGTTTTTCTGGGATGCCCTGAGACTTTGTTGCTCCTTTTTTGTGGTTGGCTATACTTTTGTTAATGAGCAGAAACTGAAGTGCCAACTCTCCCTGGTTACATCTGGACCAGATCCTGTGGGCGTGGAATTGCCATTTGTCCCTAATAATTTTATCCTGTAGGACTCTGCCTACCATTCTGTGCTGTCAGGATCTTTCTGGAACCAGATCTTATAATTCAATGTGTGTGTGTCTGCCTGTTTGGGTAATCTGCAAACCTGATAGGACTGCCATCTGTGTCTCCCTGTCCCCCCCCCACCCAGAGTTTTGGACAGAAACACTAAACAGGGGCCTGAGAACAGCGTCGGGGAAATCACAGCAGAGGCCTTCCTCCTGGATGTTGCATTTCTGAGTGTCACCTGTCAGCAAGTGAGGAACCCACCAATCAATACAGCCCCCGTGTCTCCATTTTTGCACACAGAGATGCTGTGAAGGACAGGCTGAAACACAGAAAACACTCCCCTAGCATAGCTAGCACAGCAAAAGTAAACTGTTGGGGCGCCTGGGTGGCACAGCAGTTAAGAGTCTGCCTTTGGCTCAGGGCGTGATCCCGGCGTTATGGGATCGAGCCCCACATCAGGCTCCTCCGCTATAAGCCTGCTTCTTCCTCTCCCACTCCCTTTGCTGTGCTCCCTCTCTCGCTGGCTGTATCTATCTCTGTCGAATAAATAAATAAAATCTTACAAAAAAGAAAAAATAAACTGCTGCATTGTTTGCTTTTTTTAAGGAAAATCAGGGGCTAGACGGGCATGATTTGTTCTTAGATAATCCATTTTGGCTCCTACGAATCATCACTTTTTATTCTAAATGCTTGCAAATCACTAACTTAAAAACCTATTAGTGCCTCTTACGAGGCTGTAATCAAAAAGACGGGCAATAACTAGTGTTGGCCACAATGGGGAAAAGTTGGAACCCTCATACATTGCTGGTGGGAATGAAAATGGCGCAGTCGCTCTGGAAAACAGAGCAAAAAAAGTTAAAGAGAAAGTTCCCATGGGATCCAGCAACTCCACTCCTATGGACCTGTGCAGAAAAGAACTAACAGCGGGCCAGAGACTTCCATCCCTAGAAAGGGCCTGCCTGCCAGGCTGGTCTTCGGCTGGCCTCTGGGAACAAGGATTTCACGAGTATTCCCACCATCCTCTAACCGGTTCGGGTGGTTTCCTGTCCTAGACTGTACAATCAGTGAGGCTGAACACCTACCTTCTCTCCTTCTGGGAGTCTAGAATTTTGGTATGTGTTAAAATGGTACCCATGTGACCAGCCCCCAATAAAAACCTCCGGCACTGAGTCTCTAATGAGCTTCCCTGATAAATAACACCTCACACGTATTGCCACGATTCAGTGCTGAAAGAATTCGGCGTACCCTGTGTGATCCCGCTGGGAGAGGACTCTTAGAAGCTGTGCCTGGTTTCCTGTAGGCTTCCCTGCATGCCCTTTTCCCCTCTACTGATATTTCTCTGTGTCCTTTTGCTACAGTACAAATCACAGCTGGGAGTAGGACTAAGTGCTGAGTCTTGTGAGCCCTCCTAGTGAATCACTGAACCTAGGGGTCCCCTGACACATCTCCTAGAAAATAAAAAACATAAGTCCACACAAAAACTTGTACTCAAATATGTATAGCAACACAATTTGTAATAGCAAAAAAGTGAAAAACAACCCAAATGTTCATTGACCGATAAATGAATCAATAAAACATAAAATATATATATAAATGCAATGGAATAGTACTCAGCCATAAAAAGAAATGAAATACTACCCATGCTACAGGAGGGAGAAACCTCAAAGCCAGACACAAAAGGCCACCCAGTGTAAGATGCCATTTCTACAAAATGCCCAGAACAGGCAAATCCATGAGGACAGAAAGTAGGCTAGTGGTCACCAGGGACTAGGGAAAAGAAGATACAGGGAATGACTGCTAGTGGGAATGAGGCCTTTCTGGGGTGATGAAAATGTTCTATAATTGATGAGGACTGCACAACTCTGTGAATATAATAAAAGCCACTGAATTTTACACTTTCAAAAAAGGTGAATTTTATGGTACATGAACTATATCTCAATAAAGTGATTTATGTATTTTTTAAAATCTTTTAAGATTTTATTTATTTATTTGAGAAAGAGAGAGAGAGATAGAGAGCATGAGCAGAGGGGAGGGGCAGAGGGAGAAGCAGACTCCTCAGTAAGCAGGGAGCCCAATGTGGGCCTCGATCCTGGGACCCTGGTATCGTGACCTGAGCCGAAGGCAGACACTTAACCGACTGAGCCACCCAGGCGTCCCTAAAATTATTTGTATTTTTAAAAACTATTATCAGGGACAAAGAGATGTCATATGCCACTTGATATGACACACGGATATGATGCACTCCTTCATTTCAGTGGTATTCCTGCCCAAAACACAAACCTAAACTGAATCATGAGGAAAGATCACACAAACAGAAATCTATACAACATAAATGACCTTCACTCTTCAAAAACACAGAGGTCATGAAAGAAAAGGAAAGACTGAGGAACTGTTCTAGATCAAAGGAGACTAGCGAGACATGAACTAAATGCCACACGTGAACTTGAATGTGATCCTGGAGCAGAAATAACAACAATTATTATTCTTTCTATGAAGACAATTGTCAAGACAACTAACAAAATTTGAATAGGGTGTAGGAATCAGCCTGTAGTATTGCTGATATCAGTGTTAATTTTTTCTTTTAAGGGTTGTATTGTGGTTATGTAGAAAAGTGGCACTAAGTTTTTGGAAATACACAGTGAAATATTTAAGGGTTAGCGTCTTTATGTTTGCAACTTCCTCTCAAATGATTCAGAAAACTCAGTGTGTGTGTGTGTGTGTGTGTGTGTGTGTGGCAAGAGAGAAAAAAGGAAACGGTAAAATGTTAACATTTGAGGAATCTGGGTAAAGGGTAAATGTGAAACCTTTGTTAGATTTTTGCAACTTTTCTACAAATTTGAAATTATTTTTTAAAAAAAAACCCATTGAGGGGGCACCCGGCTGGCAGTTGGTAGAATATGCAATGTTTGTTTTCGGGGTTGTGAGTTCGAGCCCCAGGCTGGGCGTAGTCTACTTAAAAAAAATTTTTTTTTAAATCGCATTATCTATCTCTTTCTCTATCTTTTAATGTATCTAACATATAGATGCTCATTGTAGAAAAGCAGAAAGAAAACCACTACCTATTATGCCAATACTATAACCCCCATTCCCATTTGGTGTCTTTCTTTCTACTCCTTTCCCATTCATCTTTGCTTCTTCCAGGGATGACAACATAAACATTTTCCACTTTATTAAGAAGGCTTTGCAAACATCGTTTTCAAGAGCTATACAATACCTAGCAAGTAGGTTCACCGGCATTTACTTAACCTTCCTCCCATATAATCTGACATTTCAGTGATTTCTACTTTGCAGCTATTGTAAATAACGCCATAAGGAACATCTCTGTGCACACTCCTTTTTCCGCACTTCAACTAAGTTATTTAGGCCAGAATCGCTAAGAAATTTCTGGAAAAAAATTAAAAGTTATTAATATGTATGTTCTTTTTTAAAGAGTAAATCAAGACAGCTGGTTTTGCCCATCAATATGCAAAACTTGGTGAATGGAAAAATATATAACAAGCTTGTTATACAATGCAGTAATGTAGTTCACTTGGGGAACTAAAACTAAGTAATAGTCATTTATATTTGTGTAGCTCTTTGCACATTTTATCTCATTTGATTTGGGTAGCTCAGTGGTCTTGACAGGATAGGTATTATTCTCATTTAGAAATAATCATGCAAGAGCTCCATAAAGTATGAGATGTAAAGTATTAAATAGATGATAAAAACTGTTTCCAAGCGCATAGTGATAAACAGAAATGCTACTTGTATAATATTAAATGAAACAGCAGGGCACCAAATTAGATAGTGTGAAACTTACTGGACCATGTATGAGTATTTTAAAGAAGAAGAAGAAAAAAGACGGGAAGGAAATACACCAAAATGCTGACAGTGATTATCTCTGATAGTGAGAAGTTTAGTGGCTGTTATTTTTTCCTTCTAATTGACTAATATTTTCTGGATTTTCTATAATAAGTATCTAGAAATATTTGTAATGTGAAAATTAAAGGTTGTTAGAATGAAAAACATAAGGAAGAAATTATATGGTGCTACTCCTAAGTCAAAAAGGAGTGCTTGGGTGGTTGGCCATGGGGTGGGTAGGATGGAGCCAGGTTTGACAAAAGACAAGAAGGCCTTTTACAGCTGGGAGTCAGAGAGAAGGCCAAGCAGCAACAAACACAACATAAATAGAAGTACAGAGCCAGGATCTCAGAGTCAAACGGAATCTGAGTGCCAAAGACATTCTCTATTCCCAAAGCCACATTTTATGAGAGCTGCATGAGGCTCAGACTGGGGAAGTGATTTACCATGGCCAGGACACAGAAGTTAACAGCACGGCGGGGATGGTCCTGTCTCCAAGAACGTGGGCAAGGACAGTGATGCCACTGGAGCAGGGGCAGCCTGAACCATGGCAAGAGGGATTTGGGATGGACTCAAGAACATGACTATAAGAATCAAGAGACATGAGAACTAAATACCAAGAGAAATTATTCCTCTGCCCCCATTGGGTTCCAGAAATACACACCAGGCAGTCATCGTCTGCGTGTGCATACGTGCGCATCCGTGCCGGAGACAGAAGGCAGCTCTGGATGGTCTCTAGAAGGCCCTCCCTTCCAGCAGTCTGTGATTTATAGATTCAAAGAACACCTAACAATAGACCACAAAGCCTTCCTTTTGCCAAGTCCTGCAAAGGCAGAAAACAAAGCTGCAATGATAGACACAGGCAGAGCAATGAGGGCTGAATCCTAAGACGTCCCTCCAGTTCCTCCTCAGACAAAAGGCGTTCTTGTCCACCTGGACAAATTACAAGGACACGAAATCTTAATTAAAAATATTTACTAGTCTGGGGTACACATTATGATTTTGTTTAAGATGTTCTTTCCACCTGTCTCAGAGCTTTAGAATTCTCTCTCGAGAAAAGCAACTGGAATCCACCGCATTACCCAGATACAGAGGCCCAGCCTGGCTCAAGAGCCCCAGAACAACGGAACCAAGAGAGAAAGGGTGCATTCGAGGAGGGGAGGAAATGGGAATAATTGGCAGCCTGCCTCTACAGCGGAAAACTAAGAGCTTGTGTTGGAAAGTTCTTTGGGGGCAACTGGGGAGGAAGAAGTAATCACTGACACGCTGTGACATTCCCCCTTTTAAAGAAAACCCACACACAGACAGCATCAGGCCTGCCAGTGACCCAGAACCATCGTCACAACTTCTCAAAGCTGCCAAGAAGGGAAATGGATTTTCCCAGTCATTAGAGACAAGTGCTCGCACCATGACTCGCAGCCTTATTGGCGTCTCCCAGCAGTGACACCTGGCCCCATCTGCAGGGGCTGAGCGGGAAAGGATTTGGTCTCTAATGATCCTGGGATCTAATGACCACCCGGATAAAGAGATGAAAACGTTGGGTTGATTTTTTTTCCTTCCCTTTCCAGTCCAGGGAGACAGCTGACAGCTTGGTCCGTAAAAACCATCCGTATTAGATTCCTCAATCTACCTCCATCTATCAGTGCCTCACAGCATGATCTGATCAGCGACTGCTAATGAGACATCCATGAATACACATAGCCCCTGGTCTAGTGCAGAAGCCGGACACAGGTGGGATTTGGCTGTGCTGAGGGGTGGAGGCGTGGGGTGGGGAGCAGAAGGGGGAGGTAATGCCTCCAACACTTTCACTTTGGGGTTTGCTTGAGATATTGAAAGGCAAATGTAGGAAATGAAAATGTGGTATCACGCCCTACCTATCCGAGGTCCAGACGGCTCTCCCACATCCTGGCTATGGAGATGCAGATTCGAGCAGTCTCGGAAGTCTTACCTCACCTGTAGCTGTTCTAAAGCACCGGCTGAGAGTCTGGACCCTGGAGTTAGACCCTTGCTGCTCAAAGTGTGGTCCAGGGACTAGAAGCTGGGTATACCCAGGGAGCGTGTTAGGAATGCAGCATCCTGGGCCCCACCCGAGACCTCCTGAATCAGAACCCACATTTTAACAAGACACCCAGGTGATCTAATTGCACATTAAAGTTCGAGAAGCTGCTATAGGGCTCTGTCACCTACTAGCCATGCGGCCTTGAGTGAGTGACTTAACCTCTCTGAGCCTCAGTTTCTTCATTTGTAAAATAAGGACAGGAATATTTAATCCTTATAATAATCCTTAAAGAAGATAACGCATGAAAAGTGTTTAGGGATGCCTGGGTGGCTTAGTCAGTTAAACATCTGCCTTCAGCTCAGGTCATGGTCCCACGGTCCTGGGATCGAGTCCCGCTTCAGGCTCCTTGCTCAGTGGGGAACCAGCTTCTCCCTCTGCCTGCTGCTCCACCTGCTTGTGCTCTCGCTCTCTCTTGCACATGCTCTTTCTCTCTCTGACAATTAAATATAATAAAATCTTTTAAAAAAATGTTTTTCGCACAGCAGCTGGTACATCATATGTGCTCAATAAAAAGAGCCATAGGATCTTCACTACCCTATTAATTTACCGACTAAGTATCCCTCCATTCTTTTCTCCCTACACCACCACTCTCATCTAAAGCACTCCCATCTCTCCAGGGGACTCCTGCAGCAGCTCCTAACTGGCCTACAGCTGCAGTCTTCTGCCTCCTACACTGTTGTCCACACTGCAGCCAGGGCAGTTATTTGAAATGCAAATGTACTCATATCTCTACCTGACCTTCAACACACACTTAAATACTTCTATCAGGTATAAAGATCAAACTCAATAAGGCTCATTCAAGCCCTGCGGTAACCCCCCACTCATGCCTCCAGCCTCAGCTCATCTTCCCTATCTCTGCCTTCACCATACCAGCTTTCCTTCTTAGTTCCTCAAAGAACCACACCTCTTTCTGCCACAGGGCCTTTGCACATGATAGCACCTCTTCTTGGACCATTCCCCTCTCCTCCTTATGCCTGGCAAATTCTACTCATCTTTCATATCTCAGTCCTAAAGAATCCTAGCCTCCAGGATCAAGTCGAATTCCCCTATTACAGAAGATCATCAAAGCCAGAATTTTACATTAATTGTGCGATTAATTAGTATCTGTTTCTCCCCACCAGAACGTAGGCTCCATTGCTCACTACTGCTCCCCAACCCCTAGCAGAGTGCCCAGCACATACAGGCCTTCCATGTATACATGTTGAATAAATGCCCAAGGGTGGTGATGACACAGGGAAGCTTCGCCGGGCTGCTCATGTCATGAGGACCATTCAGAAAGGGCAATGCTGGGACAGAGACACCAACTGCCCAGTGGCTTTGACTCAGGATTCACCAAAGGCCCAACAAGGGAAGAGTTCCAACTGTGAGGCCACAAGGGACAGCAAGAATGAGAGAGACACTTTCCGATGGGATACCTTTATGATCTTGGTACAGAGTCTGCGGCCGGACAAAAGGAGCTGATGGAGAAGATCACAAGCAAGTCTGAGCTCTGCCACTGCACTGAGATTGGTTCCCCACCTGCAAAGTGAAGGCTCCTCCCCACTCCTCTATTCTGTCACAGACTGGGTGTGGGGGGAGGGACCAGGAGATGGGGCATGGAGAACAGAGATGAATGGCAGCAGGGAAGACCTCAGTGCATCTGTGAGTGAAGTTCCAGGGGGAAAGGGTTCAACAAGGCCCTCTGAAGGATTTTAGTATAAAAACCGCCTATGCAGGTCGCTCTGCCATTTCCAAAGTGCTCTTCCTTCCTCATTTGAGCCTTATGGTTACCTGTGAGTGAGGGTGGGGGTCATCACCCCCGTTTTACAGAAAAAGAAACTGCACTTCCACAGACACACATTTATGGGACATATTCCGTGTGCCAAACATGATAAGGGCTTTTGTGTGTATTAGCATGCACAGTTTTCACTTTCGAGGAGAAGGCAAGGTATAGGAGCTAAGAGCCCGGCTTTGGATCCCAGCTCTCCCCAGCTGTGTGTCCTTAGACAAGATACTTAACCTCTCTGTGCCTCAATTATTGCATCTGTTTAAAAATAATGATACTGTTATGCTTATCCAGTGTTTTGATTTACATATGTATGAATTCATTTAATCTTCATGTTAACCTTATAATGTTAGTATATCATTACCCCCCATTCTCATATAAGGAAATCTCCCAAATGTGCCCAAGTGTCACAGCAAGTCAGTGGCAGAGCTGGGATTCAAACCCAGGCAGTCTCTGCTCTTGGCCACAGTACTCCACCTCCTCTCATAGAGTGGAGCAATTGGGTGCCGCACAGATGAATTACAACACAAGGCACTCAGCACAGTGCCCGGCACATGGAAAACTGGCCAGCATTAGCATTTGTGACTGTCTACCACGGGGTCCACGGGCATCATTCTCCTCCCATCAGGAAACAGGACCACACCTCATATCCAGCAAGGCTGTCACTGACATCTCTGACACACACCTGTAATTCACCTCCTTCCCTGCCCCGGCCCCCAGTCCCCTGTCCCTGAACATCAGCCAGTCTCCCTGCTTCCTCTCCCGCCCCACTTCCCCCATCCTGTCTCCAACTGCTGGAGCTGATCATTTACAAATGTAAAGCACTTAATGCCATTCTTCTGTGTAAGTGCTTCGGACAGCCTCCCAACTCTCCGGGCCTGAAACGCCTGCTCTGCCCTTGCCCCAGACCCCTTCTCAATCTCTGTGTGTCCGCCACAGGGGCCTCTGGACAATGCCTCAAACACATACAGCCCCATCCTGCCTGGGGTAGGCAGATAATGGCCTCAGAGGTGCCACGTCCTAATCCCCAGAGCCTGTGAGTATGTATGGTAAAATGGAATCAAGGTTTCAGATGAAACTAAGGTTGCTAATCAGCCAGGAGATTAGCCTGGATTATCCAGGTGGGTCAACGAGCTCACAAGGATCCTTAGAAGTAAAGGAGGGAGGCAGGAGATGAGTCAGTGTCCAAGTGGTGAAATGTAAAAAAGACTCCACTGGCCTTTGCTGGCTTTGAAGACAGCGGAAGGTGCCACGAGCCACAGAATGTAGGTGACTCCAGAAGCTGGAAAAGGCAAGGGGATGGATTCTCCCCCAGAGCTTCCAGAAGGGAGTGTAGCCTGACTAACACTTTGGTTTTAGCTCAATGAAACACATTTTCAACTTCTGACCTCCAGAACCGTAAGAGAAGAAATTTGTGTTGTTTCAAGTCACTCAGTCTGTGTGATTTGGTACTGTACGGGAGGCTAATCTGCTACCTCAGGGCCTTTGCACTTCCCAGTGAAGAACTGAATGAACAAACCACCAAACTCCAAATGCACCTCCCGCTCCACCATGGCCCGTTTCCTGCACAAGGACTTCCGATGTTCTGGAGCATGGGTACCAGCATTCCGGAATTCACTACTCTCCTGCAGCCCCCTTGCTATCCATCAATGGCAATACTTAACACTTCAGCAGAGTCTGTTTACCCTGCCCTTGAGCTCTGTGACCTATTCATCAAAACATCCCCAACCCCTAGCCCAGGAGCTGGCCAAACAGGAAATCAACAGAACACATTAGTAATAACAATGGCTGTATGCATTACCTCTGTTATCCAGTAACGGACATGAGCGGTGCAGTTACTGTGTGCCGAGCACTGGGCTAGGCCTTTCACGAACATTTTATCCACCACCAACCCTGCAAGGTGGGCTACCATTATCATCCCTGTTTTACAGGATGATGCAGTCAAGCCCTGGAGGGTTAGCTACCTTGCCTAAGGACACAGAACAAACGGTGGCTGCCAGCCACGGACGCAACAGGGCAACTTGGAAGCCTGCACTCCTTTTTTTTTTTTTTTTAATGATCTAAACATTTTCTATATACTT
>NC_048219.1:5442829-5458271 GCF_002007445.2 Ailuropoda melanoleuca | reverse complement strand
TATGTATGAATTCATTTAATCTTCATGTTAACCTTATAATGTTAGTATATCATTACCCCCCATTCTCATATAAGGAAATCTCCCAAATGTGCCCAAGTGTCACAGCAAGTCAGTGGCAGAGCTGGGATTCAAACCCAGGCAGTCTCTGCTCTTGGCCACAGTACTCCACCTCCTCTCATAGAGTGGAGCAATTGGGTGCCGCACAGATGAATTACAACACAAGGCACTCAGCACAGTGCCCGGCACATGGAAAACTGGCCAGCATTAGCATTTGTGACTGTCTACCACGGGGTCCACGGGCATCATTCTCCTCCCATCAGGAAACAGGACCACACCTCATATCCAGCAAGGCTGTCACTGACATCTCTGACACACACCTGTAATTCACCTCCTTCCCTGCCCCGGCCCCCAGTCCCCTGTCCCTGAACATCAGCCAGTCTCCCTGCTTCCTCTCCCGCCCCACTTCCCCCATCCTGTCTCCAACTGCTGGAGCTGATCATTTACAAATGTAAAGCACTTAATGCCATTCTTCTGTGTAAGTGCTTCGGACAGCCTCCCAACTCTCCGGGCCTGAAACGCCTGCTCTGCCCTTNCGGCACATGGAAAACTGGCCAGCATTAGCATTTGTGACTGTCTACCACGGGGTCCACGGGCATCATTCTCCTCCCATCAGGAAACAGGACCACACCTCATATCCAGCAAGGCTGTCACTGACATCTCTGACACACACCTGTAATTCACCTCCTTCCCTGCCCCGGCCCCCAGTCCCCTGTCCCTGAACATCAGCCAGTCTCCCTGCTTCCTCTCCCGCCCCACTTCCCCCATCCTGTCTCCAACTGCTGGAGCTGATCATTTACAAATGTAAAGCACTTAATGCCATTCTTCTGTGTAAGTGCTTCGGACAGCCTCCCAACTCTCCGGGCCTGAAACGCCTGCTCTGCCCTCGCCCCAGACCCCTTCCAATCTCTGTGTGTCTGCCACAGGGGCCTCTGGACAATGCCTCAAACACATACAGCCCCATCCTGCCTGGGGTAGGCAGATAATGGCCNTGCCCCAGACCCCTTCTCAATCTCTGTGTGTCCGCCACAGGGGCCTCTGGACAATGCCTCAAACACATACAGCCCCATCCTGCCTGGGGTAGGCAGATAATGGCCTCAGAGGTGCCACGTCCTAATCCCCAGAGCCTGTGAGTATGTATGGTAAAATGGAATCAAGGTTTCAGATGAAACTAAGGTTGCTAATCAGCCAGGAGATTAGCCTGGATTATCCAGGTGGGTCAACGAGCTCACAAGGATCCTTAGAAGTAAAGGAGGGAGGCAGGAGATGAGTCAGTGTCCAAGTGGTGAAATGTAAAAAAGACTCCACTGGCCTTTGCTGGCTTTGAAGACAGCGGAAGGTGCCACGAGCCACAGAATGTAGGTGACTCCAGAAGCTGGAAAAGGCAAGGGGATGGATTCTCCCCCAGAGCTTCCAGAAGGGAGTGTAGCCTGACTAACACTTTGGTTTTAGCTCAATGAAACACATTTTCAACTTCTGACCTCCAGAACCGTAAGAGAAGAAATTTGTGTTGTTTCAAGTCACTCAGTCTGTGTGATTTGGTACTGTACGGGAGGCTAATCTGCTACCTCAGGGCCTTTGCACTTCCCAGTGAAGAACTGAATGAACAAACCACCAAACTCCAAATGCACCTCCCGCTCCACCATGGCCCGTTTCCTGCACAAGGACTTCCGATGTTCTGGAGCATGGGTACCAGCATTCCGGAATTCACTACTCTCCTGCAGCCCCCTTGCTATCCATCAATGGCAATACTTAACACTTCAGCAGGGTCATAATTTCTTTCGAGTCTGTTTACCCTGCCCTTGAGCTCTGTGACCTATTCATCAAAACATCCCCAACCCCTAGCCCAGGAGCTGGCCAAACAGGAAATCAACAGAACACATTAGTAATAACAATGGCTGTATGCATTACCTCTGTTATCCAGTAACGGACATGAGCGGTGCAGTTACTGTGTGCCGAGCACTGGGCTAGGCCTTTCACGAACATTTTATCCACCACCAACCCTGCAAGGTGGGCTACCATTATCATCCCTGTTTTACAGGATGATGCAGTCAAGCCCTGGAGGGTTAGCTACCTTGCCTAAGGACACAGAACAAACGGTGGCTGCCAGCCACGGACGCAACAGGGCAACTTGGAAGCCTGCACTCCTTTTTTTTTTTTTTTTAATGATCTAAACATTTTCTATATACTTTTTTTTTTAATGATTTTTTATTATATTATGTTAGTCACCATACAGTACATCCCCGGATTCCGATGTAAAGTTCGATGCTCCATTAGTTGCGTATAACACCCAGTGTACCATGCAATACGTGCCCTCCTTACCACCCATCACCAGTCTATCCCATTCCCCCACTCCCCTCCCCTCTGAAGTCCTCAGTTTGTTTCTCATAGTCCATAGTCTCTCATGTTTCATTCCCCCTTCTGATTACCCCCCCTTTCTTTATCCCTTTCTTCCCCTACCGATCATCCTAGTTCTTATGTTCCATAGATGAGAGAAATCATATGATAATTGTCTTTCTCTGCTTGACTTATTTCACTTAGCATTATCTGCTCCAGTGCCCGTCCATGTTGCAGCAAATGTTGAGAATTCGTTCTTTCTTATAGCTGAGTAATATTCCATTGTATATATGGACCACAGTGGAAGCCTGCACTCCTAACCACGACAGCACACCGCCTCCCACCCAACAGCCCTCCCAGGTGAGATCAGCAGCTCCTTTTCCCAACACCGGGGGCTATGCAGAGTGGTACAGCTGGTGTTTGAAGCTGGGGTCTGGCTGATTCAAAAGGCTCTGTGTCTCTTCCATCCCACCAGGCTGCTCCGCTATCTAATGAGCGAAGGAACAAAACGTTGACCCGGCACCTCCAGACGGCATGTGGCACAGAGAGAACCAAACCGAGCACCAGCCTGCTGCCTAGTGCCTGGGCTGAACAGCACATCCTAAGGTCTGTTTCTCTTTGAAAACAAGAAACGTCCATAATCCCAGTTCCTGAAGGCTCAGGCTGCTAGAAGAAATGGGTGACCTGCTTTAAAGCTGCTCCAGCAGGCGCGAGAGCCTCTGGAAACATAAAAGAGACGGAACCTATTCTTTTGCCTAAATGTTAAGAGTTTTGTAAAAAGAAAGGGGAAAAAACAGATTTAAGTGAAAACAAGGAAAATACTGATGTGAGCGCTGCACAGATCTTGACTAGAGCGTGCAGAGAAGTAATCATGCTGCCACATCTCCCAGGGAGGTGACGCTATCTGAAATCTGGAGGTTTGGCCTTGATAACCAGCTCCTAAAGACTGTTAGTGGCACCTCAGTGACAGCAAGGAGCCCAAGTGACCTATTTCAGGGCCTTTGGGGTTCCCAGGAAGGCCCTCAGCCGAGGAGGACAGCAAAAGCTCCAGGAGGGCAGCAGTCTTGTTTTCTAGTTGGTGATGCCATCTCTTGAGGACGAGCTTTGGGTATAGAATCCCTGGGGCCCCCTCCTTCATGAACCCATGCAGAACCACGTGGAGCCACCTGCATTCTCCTTGGAGCCCAAAGAGGATTAGAACTGTTCTCGGAGATTCCAGTCCTGGACTCAAGAAGGAGGTCTGAGAACCACTGGACACTCATAGACAGTGAAGGGCCTTGTTTCTTGTCCAGTAAAACGGTTTCAATCAAGGCTTGGAGAATGAACCAGCATTTACTACGTACCTTCAGGTACCAGTCCCTGCACCAGATGTTATCATATACTTTATCTCACTTAATCCTCCATGGCTACTCTGGGAAGCAGGTGTCATGCCCATTTTATGGACAAGAAAACTGAGGTTCAGTAATTATTCCAAGGGTACATAGCCAATAAGCAGAGGGTTTGGATTCAAACCCAGGTCTAATTCCAACCTTTGCCTCCTCCTGTTCTTTCCTCAACCTCCCCTCCCCTGACACCATTCAGAAAATACATATCAAGCCCCTACTATGTACCCTGTGTTCCTGCCACCACAGCTCCTACACCATGTGGGGAAACAGACAATAAGAAGAAAACAAGTGAGCAGGGTAATTTTGAATGGTGGTACACACTGTGAAGAAAAACCAAGCAAGGTGAGGGAATAGAGGATGAATGAGTGGGTGGGGAAGGTGGAGGAAAGCCCCCGAGATGGTAACTAAGCTGAGATCTTAACTAGTATGTGAAAAACAAAGCTCCTTCTGTTTTCCACCTGTAGCCTGAGAAATGCACTTGACTTTTCTCTTTATTCCTCCTAGGTCTCCGTCAGCAGATTCCAAAGTACATAGTTTGTTTTTTTGGCTAGAAAGGCTGGCAAAACCCAGTGATAAGGTTACCTGTTCATCCCAGGAGAGAGAATTCCAAAGCAGTAAACAGACCTGCACAGCCTTGTAAACACCGTATAAGATGACTCGGGTCTTGGAGCTCATTCATCCTACCAAGCCAAGTAGCTGCCACCCCATAAGCCCTCTTTGAGTTTGCATTAATCAGACAGCTCAACGTAGGTTTTCTTCTCATTCCTCTAGGTCTCTGATGATGGATGACGTGGCGTGGCACTTCTGGATGCATAATAAGGGGTTGGTGGTGTTTTCTCACTCCCACAAGACTGAAATTCATGGGACACGGGACATTTTTCTTGACAGCACTGATCTGAAACCCTGTGTTCTTGAAAGGATTACTGCAGTCCTATTATAAAAGATAACCTAATCACATGGGAGAGAGTGATTTGATTCCAAGCAATTTGATTTCAAAACCCGGAAAGAGAATACCAAAGAATAATTAACTATGAAAACCAAAAGACGCTAATCTTGATGAGCTAATGGGACAGACTAGGAGAGACAGAAAACTCAGATCTTTGGGTTTCACAGATTCTTGAATTGTTTGCATGATCAGAATCAAAGCTCTCTGCAGGCCTTCAGCTGGCTGGATTTGTAGCTTTCTCCTCCCTCAAGTCCACGCCTCCCATGGCTGGACGCACCTACCCCTGCTCTGCGGCTCTGACTCCTATTGGACCAGGATTTTCTCTTGCCTAAGCTGCCTCCAGATCTGGGCTTCCTGCTGGGGCCTGGTAAACCCGCTGCAGGAAGGTGGCAGCTCCTGCCATGCAGGCAAAACAGACCCTTTCATGGGAGGGAGACAAGCAGACTGATGGCCCGTGACAGGTGATTTGATGAAACCTTCACAGAATTCCTCTTCCCTGGGTTTGCTCTGGAGGTACTACTCTGGGTGATGGTGGCTCACTGGGGCTCTTTCATAAATCTCAAAGACAGGCCCTTTCAGGCATTCCCTACAAAAGAAAGGCCTCAGAGAGATTTCTGTCACTAACGGCCATGTATTCTGTATCAAGGAAAAACCATCATGTTTTCCCAATTCTGAGCACAGTGGCTGAAAAACAAAACAAAACAAAATGGTATCAGTTCAGCAAGTGGAGGCAGGGATGGGTTGGGGTGATAGTGGGGGCGCGGGGCGGGGAGGGGCCTTCTCCAGCTGCTGTTAATAAAATCACAAGTCTTGGCTGCCTTTTCTAAGGAGTGTGGCTTCTACTCAACCTGCTGACCCAAGGAGCTGCTCTTTTTTGTGCGTCTCTTTCCAGGCAAGAGGAAGAAATGCCTCTTATTGTCGCTGTGGACTTGGTGTTCTATTTATGCACCTGAGAAAGATGTGAGTAACCGTTCACACTCAGATCTGACTCCGGGCCTGGCTGGTACCGCTTCAAATGAATAAAAAGGATGAGCCTCATTATTTGGAATCCAAGGGCCCCCTCACCGATAGGAAGTCACTAAGCGAGAAAGCTTCACTGGAGGAGGACAGAAGGGGGGCAGGGATGGAAATGATGCAAAAGAGACAGAGAATGTCAGTGCGAAAATGCTTTTTGAGTGATTAGCTGCGGCTATTTAAGCCATTAAAAGTTGAAACCCTCTTGAGGTCAGGGAAAGAACCAAAGGAAAATCAGAGGCACATTTCCTCTCTTCTTATGATAAACCCAGCAAAATTTTTTAAAATGCAAAGCATCTCTAAACAGCTATTTGATTAGGTTTTTTTTTTCTTTTCCAACGAGGCTATGATAATTAGCAAATGCCTGGGAGATGAGATTTAAATATGCCAATCAGTCCATCTCAAGAGTTTAGCAGAAACAACGTGGAATGTAATTATCTTTAAGCGATAACCACTTTTGTGGGGTTGCAGGCTTAACTGGAGATCTGAAACCCAACACATGACCTCTCCCCAGACCCAAGCAGCTGCTTTCCCACTTGGAAAAAAATAAATAAATAAAAAGCAATGCCAAGTGTTATCTGAAAATCCCACCAGTGTGACCTTTAAGGAGAAGGATTTTGAGTACTTCTGGTGATAACGCTACCGCTTCTCCCACTAATGGGGCGTTTTCAAACCCAGCAGGGTGATGGGGATAACCTGACTTCACAGAGGCACAAACACACTACCTGCAACATCTAACACCCCATTTTCTCCATCAGTGATCATTTCTTGGGTAGGAAATCGTCAAAAACTTGAAGATTCACAACATCTCACATCTCACACCACCCGTAGGGACGTGCAAAATGGGTCCCGCAGTAGAGATTGGTCTGTAACGGGACAGAACGTTTTCCAAAAGAGGAGAACAGTTAGCTGTTTCGGAACGTTTTTGTCTTGCTACTGGGGCTCGCCACATTGTGAAGAACTACTCCGGTAAAACAGAGTCTTTTTGAAGATTCAGGCTGTTGTCAGACCAGGGCCATTTTTCACGCCATAGACTGGGCTCCACTATCTCTCAAAATAGCTTTTTATACTACGGTGATGGCAAAGTGGCTGAGAGAAAGGAAGGTTTCACTTCTTCAACCTGTAACTACAGAAAATGTGTGTCTTGGGCACAAAGGGATGTTACCAGGCAACATGATAGAAATGAATAACATTGATAATCAATCCCATAGTAATAGCTTTTATAATTAAAGATTACTGCAAGTAAAATAGATTCTAACACAAATGGGAATAATGGAGACATGGCCATCTCTCTGCCTCTTTGTCAGCAACTGTCCTCCTGCTTACACGTGGACCCTGCTATGCTTCTGTGGCACGGGCCAAGTCTGTAATTAACCACCTGCCAGTGTTGGTGGCCGTAACTCTAACCAGGCCAGCACTTTCTTCACTAAGTTCTTACAAGGGATAATTAAACCCGCTAGCCTTGTTTGTGAGGTCTGATCACAACTGAGCAGTACATAAGTATGTTGGCACGTCTAACAGCGATGGATTCTCAAAGAACCACTGGCTGGTGCCTGGGCTGCCAGCACACTAATCATCAGATAAGTATCTCCTTATGTGAGTGCCTTGAGTCACAGCCCCTGCCCCGTGAGCCTTCACCTTTTCTTTTAATCGAACAACGTTTTGCAATTTCAGCTCCATCTATCAGGCGCTTCTATTGTCTGCTAATAGAGTTTACAGAATCCTATTCCCCAGTCTATAGCCAGAGCCAAGAAATCTTCCGTCATTCCTGTAAGTCCAAGAACGTTTCAGATGCACTATAAACTGAACTTGAACGTCGTCCACCATCGGCTGCCGACCTGAGAACTTGCCAGCAAGGGCTTTAATTCATAATTAGATGTTGGCTAGACAAATTACCTGCCAATGGTACCGTTGCCCACCACTATCGCACAGGAAAATAATGTTCAATGTGGGGATACATGGAAAGAGAGAGCTCTCCTGGGAGGAAGTATTTTGCAAAATCTATTTCCTTGACAACTGTTTTCCAAGCAAATGTTAGTACCGTAGGGTTTTTTCCCCATGGTTTTGAAATATTCTGGTGTCTAAAAATCAACATTATCAAACGCTCTAATGTGAAAAATAGGGATCAAAACTGAAGCAAAAAAAAATTCAGCCTCCAGAGTTGAACATTTTTAAAGGCCAGGGATTCACACCACCTTTTGTGTGTGGGTAGGTGGGGGGTGGAGGGAGACAGTAATGAGCAGAAGACGGGCAGCATTTAGAGGTACCACTAGTGATCACTTAGTTACTCAGCACAGGTGACTATGGAGAAGAATGTGGAGGACAGATAACCTGCCATGCTGGGTCCCTCTACCCAGAGCTGGAGGACTAACTTAGACTCTATGGGGAGTGCAGCCTTTCTGAGGGTTAAAGAATCTTTAAGAACAATCCAATCAGCCTCAGGATTAGGTTATGTACCTTTAGAATCACTCAACCTCTGATTCTCTGAGACAGGCCCAATTTCAAATAGTATGTCCCATTATTAGACAATGTGTCAGATACCATGTTCTAAGTTTTTATTTGGAAAATGGTTTTATGGCATTGGTGGGCCTCCAGGTGTGGGCAGAACCATACTCCTAGTGCCAGGACAGAGTAATGGTGTCAAGAGTCAACCATCCTCTGCTCACGCTGACCCTTCTCCCCTGCTGATTTCAATGGAATTATTAGTTCAATTCTAAACAGGTCGTGCCAAATCAGGACACTTTTTCACATACCCATTCACCCACACAATATTCTACATTAAGTACGGTCTCTATGCCAAGAACCATGCTAGATACTGGGGGCTCAGAGGAACAGGATGAGTGTCTGTTATGGGGAATAATTTTTTAAAGCAGGTTCTTGATTTGGGGTTTATGGATGGAATTGGAAATGAACCCCTTGAAACTGTACCTAAAACTGTGTGGTTTTTTGTGTGCACATATGCACGTACCATCAGCATTATTCTGGGGGAGGAGGGTTTATACTTTTTATCAGATAAGCATAGAGGTCTGTGACTCAAGACAGGTTAAAGATCACAGAAAAGCTATAAGGCAAACTGCTGTGTTCTCTCACCAAGATCCACCCACAGACAAGGGGTAAAGGCAAGCTATGCAAAGGAGGTGATGTTCGGGCAACGTCCTGGCAAATGCAAGGGCTTGACTTCACCTGCCTGGAGTCAAAGAATGAAGGCTGCATCCTTCCAACTCAAGCCTCTTCCTCCAGATGCCCTCCGGGCCCCTCACCCACACCAGTCTCCCTCCTCCACGGTTGTTCCTCCCTTCATCCACTTACTGAAGTTTTTCCGGAGCACTTACTTATGGCGGGCTCTGTGAGAAAGACACGGGTCCCTGCCCTCCTGGGGCTGACATTCTTATAAGATAGACAGACATCAATCAAACACAGACATACATCATTACAAACTGAGATCAAAGCTAAGTAGGGGAAGAACAGAGAAAGAGAATGATTGCCTGTGGGGGCCTGATTTCAGAGAGATGGGCAAGGCTTCTGTGCTCCCTGGCCAGCAATCTGGATTATAAACTGCCCCACAAGTTTGAAAATCCTCCAGGGGAGAGAGACCACAGATCATTTGGCATGGCAGCTCACAGAGCTTGCAAGCACCTAGCACTGGGTAGCACGTGTATTTGCTGAACAAACAGATGAGAGGGTCAGCAGGCTATCCTGCGCTCTTTCTTATATTAAATATTTTTCAGACCTTTCAGGTACACAGGTCTCATCTGAGCTCTCCTTTAGCCACAGCAAAGAGAACAGCCAAAAAATCATCCCTGGGAGGGTGCATCCCATTTCCCAAACTCCCAAGAAACGGAGCTCGCTTCCCTCTTACTGGCTTTCTCCCCCAAAGATACTTCAATATTCAATTCCGGGCCTTCTCAAGTTCCAAGCTGTTCGCACATGACTCTGCTCACACTCTGTCCTGGAGCTGAGGCTCATCCCCCCTCAGTGAAAGGCTGGAAAGGCAGAGCTCCCTCTCCGTGGGGAGGAGCAGGACCCACAGAAGGCAGAACGTGTGCCTCAGAGCAGAGAAGAGTTTGAAAATGCATACTATGGAGTTGACACTTATTTTGTTTATTGTCTGTTTTGTTCACTGCTGGCACATAGTTCACACTCAATACTTATTTGCTAAATGAGCCAGTGAATGAAAGGGGACTTGGACATGCCAGTCAGAGGCAGGCTGGTGGCAAAATACACAGGACACGGGGCAGCGCTGTCCCAGCGGCGTACTGGCCAATGTGTCCTTCCCACAGGAGCTCCGCGTGATATTTTTGCTTACCTTTAAGAGCATGACAAAAATGAAGTAAGAGAAAACAGAACAGAATTCCATTTGTCTGTCAATGACGGTAGCAGATTCTTTGCTGAATTTGACAGCAGTTTTTGAAAACTGGAAAAAGGTTATTTTCAATTTTTTGTGCTATTTACAATGATACACGTTGTTTACCCTGCATTAACATTTTCTCACCACTTTCCTAAGTCTAGACAATCATTGGAACAATAAATCAGATCCTGATTTATAGCACTGGCTAGTTTCTGTGGTGTAAACATTCCCACCACTGCCTATTTCAAGCTACCAACGTGATGTTAGGAAGAGATGTGCAGAAGAGCATGTTACATACAGAGCGGGTAGATGCCTGTCCCCTCAAGAGCAGAGATGAGTAATAATGTGGTAAATTAATTAGGAAGTGAGGAGTTTTGAATATTGGCTGCCTTGGCTTTTAATATACCTTAATTGTAAATTTACAGAATTCATTTTTAAGTAATGGCTGTTTTTAACAATTCGCTCCCAAAGTTTCTGAAAATTTAACAGTGGCTCTGGGGCCTCAGCTCTGGCACGTCACTAGGTGCACCCCTCGGGCAGACCAAACCCTGCTGGGGATCACAGGAGACTCAGCTGTAATGGACTCTCCCAGAACTGTGTGATCATGTTTATAAACTTACAGGTAAGTTTTGTCATTTAATTAAAAAAAAAAAAAAAACCAACCAGAATTCTTTTGAATTCTATTTTGGGCCTTCTAATCTCCCTGAATTTGGGGTTTTTAAAAACTCTGCTGCAGCCCCACCCCAGGCCTGTTCAGTTCCCCGGAGGGAAGGGTGCCGCCTCTCGGAGGCCTCAAAAAAGATGTAATGTGCTTTTTGGGTAGTGAAGTGCACGCGACAGAAAACTGTGGCCTGCGGATCAAGCAGAAGCTCCGGCAGGTCAGCCAGAGGAGAGGCAATCCTAGGTCTGAGGCAGGGGTGGGAGGACAGAGCTGGGTCGGCTAAGGGAGTCGAAGCGTGGGCTTTGGTGACAGCGTGGCGTGGGGAGTGGGGAAAGGTCCCAGAAGACAAGGGCTCTAGAACACAGTGGTCCTGACTTTGAAGGTTGCCCAAGACAACAAGAACATCCCCAACTCCAACTTCCCAAATCGCATCTGAGCTCCAGCTGCTAGCGGTTGTGATAAAACCAGGGACCATCCAGGCAAGTGGGTGACTTCACAGCTCAAGTCCTTTGTCAGGTGCTGGGAATGAGCACCCTTGGCCCTGCCATGGCCTCCTGCTCTTCCTGACATTCCTCCCCCGGCCAGTGGGCTCGGGAACAACGTAGGGCATGCAGGGGAGAGGCGGGCAGGGTCAGCGTTGCTGGTGACGCTGCTGGCCAGGCCTGGAAGAGGCAGACTGCAGTTAACACGTGGAATCAATGCGGCTTCTCTCAGCCTCTTCACGGTCTGTGAAGAGTCAGTCTGACGGAATGGGTATGCCGGGGGTGAGCCAGGGAAAGGAGGGGCTGTGAGGGTCTTGGGAGGGACTCGGAGGGCCCAGCCCAGCGTCTTTCCCTAGGGTCAGTCACACCTGGAGTTTAGGAAACACCGGCATGGTGGGAAGGGCAGGGCTGGGGCTGGCACAGAAAGTAGAGAGTACCACTCAGACCCCAAGTCCCGCTAACTCTCCTGCTTTCCGCACCATCTTGCACAAGCCCTCCTTGTGGGCCTCGGTTTCCTCATCCGGAAAGACGGCAACTGTGAGAATGATTTCCAAGATCAAAAGAGAGAAAGAGAAGGGGCCACAGAAGTTGCAACAGGCTGAGTAGAGGGAGGGATCTCAGAGAAGAGGAAGAATTTCCGGAGGCAGGTCTGGTGCAGCACAGGCAGCCTCTTTACCGGGCTCACTCCAACCTGTGGGCCAATCTCTTTCACTCCCATGAAAACCCCGGCCTCCTCCCCGCTCACGCAACCCTTACGGCCTATAGTTGGTGCAGCCTATGATTAAGGGCAGAATGGGATAGCCAAGGGTCCCATTCTAGATCCACACCCTGGCTCTGCTACTTTCTGGCTTTGTAATGCTGGGCATGTTGCTTCACATCTCTGAGCCTCAGCTTCCTCAACTGTAACACAAGGAGAACCATCATCTCTGTCTTCTGGAACCATCATGAAGATGGATAGCCTCTGGGAAAGGCCCCCCCACACACACACACACTCTGGTAGTGGTCACTGAGTTGTGGCTTTGGATGGCTAATACCACCCAGGCCACCCAGAGGGAGACCAGGTGTTCACAGAGAGCAGGGGTGTGGTCTTGCTTAGACCACTCAAGGCCTGGGGGGCTGGGAAGTGGGCATAGAGAATAGGGAGGAGCACAGCAGGGGCCTGGCTGTAACTGCTCTGAAAGGGGGTGAGCCCCCAAGGTGGGCAGGTGTCCAATTGGTGGGTCAGACTCCATGTGTGGTCACCCACAGCCTAGAACTCATGTCCCTCATCACACTACAGGGCGGGTGATTCACCATGCAAGTTGCATGGGTGTTTTTATTCTAGTAAGGATGACATCTAAAAGGCAGTGGTAGCCGGTGATAACTTACTGAGGCCAAAGCTCCTGTGGGTAACAGGGCCTAACATGAGGGTCCCAAGCTCCCTGCTCCTGCCTTCTTGTTCTTCCATGGCTTTTGCTGTATCAATCTCTTTTCCGTGTGTTTGTCAAAGGGCAGCCCCAAGTCCCCAGATGGGACATAAATAGGACTGATGTACAATGAGCTACTATATCCTCAGCACCGGGAGTGTAAGGCCCTTAGCCTTAAAGTGACAGATGAGCTGGAAGTTATTTCTTGCTAAAGAATAATGAAGACCGTAAACTGCTGTGTGTGTGGATGATTCACTAGAAGGTAAGCACCTCCAACCAAACACAGAAGGCGCCACCACTTCCAGCCTCGGGGCCTTGCTTCATCACTCTGTTCCTGTACTTTGAGCAGCAACCCCCCCATCCGGACCCCTGCCCTTATAACTGTTGCTCCTCCTTCTCCCCAACCTCTGGACAAAGGTGCACGCTGAGGGCGGCTTTCTCAGTCTGAATGTTCCTTCAGCCCTAAAAGGCTCTCCCTTAGAAGGTTAAAGGCTCTGGGATCCATTTTCCATCTGGATCCATGGGAAGACCTTTCCTCTGCTTGGTTACAACCCAGGTTGGCCTCTCAATTCCCCTCCACCTCTTTGACTCCTTCCTGATCAATGAATCTGAAGAGCAAGACGCCAGCACGGGCATGACCAAACAAGTGTCTTCTTCCGTTTTCCACTTCTAGCAGCACCTTCAAAGGAACCACTACAATCAAGCAGACAGAAGCGCAGCCTGACATACAGTGGAGAAACACACATGGAATTACCTGCAGAAGGGAGAGACCCAGAAGGAATTTCACACTCAGGTTTGTTTATTCTAAATACAAAGCCGACCGTGTCAAACCGGGCGAGTGTTTCAGCTAACACTTTGGTGAAGGACTACGTTAAACCGGCGAGTCTCTAGACCCGGAAAAGGTGCCAAATGTACCTGTAGCTGTATTATGAAATGATACCTTTCAGAAGGACGGGATAATCCCAACCTAAGACCCACACTGGCTTTGTAGGCAATGCCCCCCCCACCCCTCCAGAAGAGGAAGCAGCTCAGAAGACCCCAGGCCAGGCCCTGGGCTTGCTCTCCCACCCCCAGCTCCAGGGAGCTATTTCATATTGTCGGGCTCAAGGACAAGAGTTTTGTTTGTCGGTTTGTTTGGGTCAAACTGCAACAGGAAAAATTGAGATTTCAGGGTAAGAGTAGATTTCCTTACATTGTCATATTAACCCCTGGTACGAGTCCTTGAGGGAAAACTGGCATTTTCCAGAGGGTTTTGAAAAGGAAAAGATTTCAACGAACAGACTTGGCAGTCAGTACCCCTGACATGAGGCCGACAACAGACCCAACGAGACAAACCAGAAGTTGAAGAGGGATGTGAGATGAAGAGCCCACTTTTTAACCAGCCACGCTCTGCTCCACACATCCATCATCTTCTGTCCCCAAGGGTCAGAGGAAAGAGCCAGAGAAAAGTTTTCCATCTGTATTTGTCAAACTCAGCTCACTCCCTTGAAGTCAAGAAAAGAGATTTTAACTATGAATATCAGTCAGCTCCATGTAACTAAACTTGTCATTTGGTATTTTGAGAGCATCTGAGAATCGTAATTACGGAGGGGAGGAGAGGGTCACTTCCTCAGCTCGCCCACACCTCTCCGAAGAGGTTATTTTCACCCTGGGAGAGCGGCACTAGGTTCCCTCCCTACGTTCCATGAAACACAGAGCTGAGTGAGAGGCTGCAATAGGAGGGAGACTTGGGGATCAAGTCTGGGGCCTACATCTTATAGACGAAACTCAGACCAGAGATGTTAAAGGACTTGCCCAAGATCACATTGTGAATTAATTCCTTAATCCATGACTTTTGGGGATGAAGTAGGTTGGAGCCCTAAATCAGAGATTTGTTCTAAGTTTTGTTTTCTTTTTAAAATAGCCTAGCTTGCAAGATGGCTTATTTCAAACCAATAAGGCCTTGCTTTGTTTTAAGCCACTTCAATTATCAGAGGACAGCATGTGTTCTGGTGAACTCCACAGCACTTTGGAACCACAGAAAATTTACAGCCTAAACGTGAGCAGATTACGTTCCACAGCAACTGCCATAAAGTCAGGCTTCTCAATGCAGCCACACACAGATTAAAAGCTCGCTACGCATAAAGAAAGGACAATTATTTGGAGGCAAGAAAAGCTGCTTCAGCAGTGGCTATGTCCTGGGACGTGGGCAAGCTTAGGGGTGAGTACCCACCCACCCCGTGAGTATGCGGAGTCTGGATCCAGCACAATAGTCTCCCAAAAATAAAAGTCAGAGTTCTTTCCTTTTTACAAAGCCTTACCCTCTGGAAGGAGTCAGGTACCTTATGAAGGAGCCTGGGATCCCCTAAGGTAACAGTCTCTACGTTAGACCTGGAAGTCGGATAGATCCTCGTCGAGAAAGGCAACCTCTAGCATCCCTGAGTACAAGGAATGAAAACTAAGGTTCAGAGGGGCTAATCTGTCCACAGTTGCACAGCCCATCAGTAAGAGATAAGCGATCCTAGGTTCTCGGGATGGGGAACAGGAAGGGATAAAGGACTCAGGCTGATCTCTCAGGGTGATGCTGTTCCCTACAATCCTTGTCTTCTCATCCAGCAGGGAACAGATCAGGGTTTCTCAACCTCAGCACTACTGACATTTTGGGCCAGATAATTCTTCACTGTGGGGGGCTGTCCTGTGCATTGTCAATGTTTAGCCATATCCCTGGCCTCTACCCACTGCAAAGCCATCCCCTGCTGTGACAACCAAAAATACCCCCAGACATCATTGCTAAATGTCACTTCTGATTGGCGGGGGGGGGGGGGGG